>NC_092241.1:29167296-29467296 GCF_036320965.1 Panulirus ornatus
TTGATATCGGAATTTCATGTTTACTTACTGGATTTTGCTGAAGATGATTACTATTATAAGTACAACTCTGATGTTTATTTCAGTCACGGTTTGTGGATTTATGTTATGATTTTTTTTTCTCTCTCTCTCTCTCTCTCTCTCTCTCTCTCTCTCTCTCTCTCTCTCTCTCTCTCTCTCTGAGTTCCCGTGTTTACCGTTATCCCTCTTCCATACGTTTTCTTTTCTTATTGGTAATAATGTCTTCGGTAGAGCCTTCCTCCCCTTATGTGTCCCACCTCAACCCTCTCAACGATCCAGTTCCAGCAAGCCCTGTTATAAACACCGTCCAAACCGCCCTAAAACCAGGTGGATGTCAAGTGATGGCGCCATGGTGTTGCTTGGAGTGAAATGGAACCTCGCAACTCCGCCCTCTCGTACGCTGACTGACCCTCCCTCCTCCCTCCGCCGGGGATATTAGAGGTAGAAGTGACACGCTCCTCTGATGCCCCTTATCAAAACTGCTTAGTGACCCGTGGTCTCTCGTATAATTCCCGATTTCTTTCACTCGTGTTAAGTTTTGATTTAATTTGGACGTCATGCCCTTTATTTAATTGATATTTGGACGTAACGAGATGACGGCAGTTACATTGAGAGAAAGTAGAGCGAGAGTAGAGACATTAGGTGATAACGGGAATATAACAGCAAGTCAAGATGTAACAGGTAAACAGCAAAAGACACCTAGCAAGCCAAAGGGAGAAAGTAGAAAAAGGAAATGAGACAGGGAGATCTTTACTCCCTGGCCTGGGAGACTTAGAAATTGCCTTTAGATTGCACGTATGCCTTTATAATACTGCACAAAGTCTACCATTACTTCCAACATAGCTGAAAAAAAATCACTCTTGTAAACAGTAGTAGTTTTAGAAAGATCGAGAGAGCCATGTGCACTTGTGGTAGCTGAGATTTCATCAATGTGTGGACATGCCCAAAGCCGATTCATCGTAGATCGCACCGTTGGAAGGGTCAGGATGGTTGACTGGTTGTTTAGCCCATGGGAGATGAAGATGGTTAACTTGATGCCTGAACACTTGAGAGGGAGTCTTTTAAGCCCATGGGAGAGTTGAGAAAGCTAAGGGTTTCTGAATGCTATGATCTCGCGTCAGACTTTTTTTTACCAGGAGTCGCTCCTGCTTCGGGAACTTAACGAAGCGTGTGCACTAGGAACGCTACAGCGGTTACGGTGCTCATAAGATACCCTCGATTTCCTCCGAGGCCTTCGGCACTCGCTAGATACTCTACGGGCATGCGCAGAACACTTCCCGCTCACAGGGTCCGTCTCACGATCTACCAGTATCTTCGAACCGTCAGTCATTTATAGACTAAACTATTGAAAAGGATTCTGCAGGAGTGTTTGTGGGCTTACGCTACGTGTTTCATGGAAATCCAATGACATTAACGTAAGAAAATCAAGGTCTTTCGTTTCAACAAAATGTTAATTTCATCAACAGAAGCTTCATCTGTTTAATGGTTATGCTTTTGTTAGTTGGTGTTTTTCCCTTGTTTTTGACTCATGCAAATATATCAAGAAATTTTCATCAGGAAATCAATTTTCCTCAGTATATGAGTTCCCATATTTGACCATCAAGTACAGAACTAACAGAAGCTTAGGTAGTTATTCGTAACAGAATATTATGTGACTTTTTCTATACTCTCGTAGGTTTTGATGTGGAGATAGATAGGCTGTGATGGAAATGCTCCTTTTTAGTTTCACTTGTGGCTGACCCGTATAAGAGAATAGTTCCTGCTGAGATCATCGCTAGGCCATGTCCCCCTTCCCTAGAATACGTCTCTCTTCAGCATAACTTTTTATGCCAATATCATTTCTCTGAAGAACAATTACCTTTTTTAACTTAAGTTACTTTTTTTCTTCTGGTAGCTGTGACTCCGTTATACCGTCTTTAATTAACTCACAAGAATATCTGGAGTCTCTAGTTTGAAGTACTTAACGATATATCACGTTATGATGTGGACAGGGATGAGGGAGTAGTATGAGAACACAAGGAGGTGGAGACACTTGCGAGACGCTAGGAATGAGGAGATACGAGTGGGAGACAGACAGTAGGATCAGGAGAAAGAAGACAAGCGTTAGGGAAGCAGGAATATATTGATAAGGCCGAAAAGGTTGAGATTTTTAAGGACAGGGGTTTGTAGACTGAAGTGAGCGAGTAGGTTTGTTGGGGTAGGCCAGGAATACGGGGACAGGAACAAAGGGGAAAGATTTGTAAGAACAATAACGAATGACATGAGTTAAGATCAGCTAGGAGAGACATAATTAGAGGGAACGAGGGGAGAAAGAGAGAGGGAGGATAGTAAGGGACAAATGAGTGAAAGCGGGTATGTGGGAGGTAAGGGCGGTGGGTAAGATGAAAGGTAGATGATGTATGGGTGGCTAGACTATACCGGCGGGGGTAAGGCAGCAGGAGGAGACAGGTCAGGCCAATCAGCACCTTTCCCATTACCGGCGTAGCCAGGCACCGGGGACACGCACCAGTCGTCTTTATTACTTCTTAAGACTTTCCGCTCCACCTCTTTTCTGTGGCGTCGCACTTTCCCCCCCAGCCGGGCTATTAATCTCCCACCGGAACATTTACTGTGTTCTTGGACCTCCAGCTGACACAGTGACCACTAAAGGTTTCCGCCGGGTGGTTATGTAGTCCCTTTCCATTCTAATCACCTACAGTGTACTTGAGACATTACGCAACGACGACGTGCGTGTGATTTCCTTTCATGCTGCGGGTGGGTGAAAGCACGTTTCTTCGCATGGATATATTTTCTTTTAGTGAATCACATACCTGGTATATAAACTTTCGATGACTTTTCTAATGTAATGGCAGCTCAAAATCGTAAAACCATCTCTAACCCTGGCAGCACTTCAAGACTATCATCATTACACGAAACGACGCTGATTGGATTACTCATTATCTCTATTGTGCCAGTATCTTAGATACTGAACGAAAACTTTGATGGAATATTCAATGGTAGGGTAAGAGGCAGGTTGGGTAGTGAGGTGTGTATGCTTGCGAGAGCTAAAAAGGGTGTGCTGACAAGGTGATGAGACGTTGGATGTGAGGGTGTACGTGTCAAGTGTGGAAAGATCAAGGAAAAGATGAAGTGAAAGATATTTTGAGTTGCCGGGGACTGAACATGCAGGAGGGTGTGAGGCGTGCATGGATTAGATTTGATGAGGGCGATGTGATATACGGGGAAGGTAGACTTGCTGGCACTTGGCTGAACTAGGTCATATGAAGTTGCCGAGAATATCTATGAGACTTGGCTGTGGAGAGGGAGCTCTGGTTTCGATGTAATCATAGCAGTAATAATAATGTAATCATAGCAATCATAGCAATGTTAATGATACTAATGATCATAACAGTAAATAATGATAATGATGATAATCATAATAATGATAATATTGATGATAATGGTAATGGCAATAGTAATAACGTAATCATAGCAATGTTAATGATAATAATCATCATAACAATAATAAATGATAATGATAATAATGATAATGATAATAATGATGATAATAATAATATTGATAGTGGTAATGACAATAGTAATAATGTTATCATAGCGATGTTAATAATACTAATAATCATAACAATGAATAATGATATTGATAATGATAATAATGATAATCTTACCGAATCAGTTACAGGCGAAAATGAATCCTACAAAAAAGATTATGATTACACACACTTTTTAACACGACGACAAAAATTTAACTGAAAATGGATGAGCGAGGTGTTTTACACAGTTTTACTCAAATACACGAGTGAAGATTATGATAAAGTCTGCATGTTCTGGATGCTGTTCACAATGGTGGGGCTGAAGTCGTTATTGTAGCGGCGTGCAGGCGCTTGTGTGGGTTTGAGGTCATTGCGGTGCTGAACTGCAACGTAGGGAGGAAGGATCTCAAGAAGCAGGAGTTGGCAGTGACAAGGGTGGCTCCATAGCTTCATCACGAGCTTTCGAGTGATACCCATAAGATGGTCGGAGAATGTCTGAAGGGTCAGTGTGTTGACACCTTTTGAGAAGTAACGCAGGAGGAACCAAGGATGGTTTTGCATGACAATTTGTTCGCTTGTTCTGGTTGTCCCTGTTGTATGGTGGATGAGGAAATAGACCAGACATGGGTTAGGCATTGGTGAGTTCCGGAGGAATGAACGATGTATTGATGTTTCTGAGTTCAGGTTGGTGTGTGATGTCTATTTGTGGGTTTCGTGGAGAGAGTTTTTACACTCATATCGCCCCGTCTCTTAACCATGTTTATATATATATATATATATATATATATATATATATATATATATATATATATATATATATATATATATATGAAGTCTTTACTCATATGTATATGTCCATACACACGCCCCAGCCTAAACCAGATACCAATTTATGAACCGACTGCGAGGGAAGGATGAGCATCTGGGATTGTCTGTGGCCGACTGCCGCGCCCAGGATTCGTACCCATGTGGATCCGTGGTGCGTTACGGTCTGTAACGCTCACCGCTACACCAGTTGCCGGCACGTAATGTGTATATGTTGGGGTATGTGTATGTATGATTTTGTGTGTGCTATTGCTGTGTGTGTGTGTGTGTGTGTGTGTGTGTGTGTGTGTGTTTTCTTTCTGCTTTGTATGTGTGAGTGTGTGTGTGTGTGTGTGTGTGTGTGTGTGTGTGTGTGTGTGTGTGTGTGTGTGTGCTTGGTTTGTGCATGCTTACGGATCTATGTCTATGCATGTGCTCGTTTCCATATGTCCCATTTTCATTAGTATGTCTAAATATGTTTCAGTGACTTTCTTCATATGAGTGTATGCACCTCTGTGTGTCCTTATCGATGTTAGCAGAAGTCTAGGTAGACTTGAGGACTAGTGTGTAGTTCGAGTGAGTGAAGGTCTGGATCTAATGCAATGGGCAGCAGTAACTGGGATTGGTAAGCTATCCAAGTGTGAGCTTACTGTATCAGGCGAATGTGTGGCTAGTGAACAGGGTAAGAGTATATCTGGTTTGTAACTCAAGTGTAGAGCTGATTTATCAGACAAGCATGCACTAGTGGCGAACAGTCCTTACAATAAATGTATAGTTCAGGTTCAGGAATGATGCTCCGGGCAAGACGTAAAGGATAAGATGTATGATGGATGAGGGGTTGGTATATATGGCACGTACATGCTTGAGTAGATATGCAAGATGTTAAGAATGGCACAGTTGGAGACTGAAGTCTAGGACAGGTCTTGGGATTATGTATTAAGTGTGGGTGTTTGGGGAGTGGCGATAAAATGGGGGGAAAGAAACAGGTGTGGAGCTTAGTGTTTAGAGCAGGTGTGGGAGCAGGTAAGTGAGGCGGATGTGAGAGATTTGTGCAGGTGTGGAACTGGTATGTAAGGTATGTGTTGGCAGCTTGTGTATAGTCCAGGTGTGCGGACGGTATGGCCGGCAGGTTTTGGAGAGAATAAAGACGCTGAGGTTCCACACAAAGACACGACCACCGCTGTATGGCAGAAGGGATCCTTACATGTTTCGGCAACACGGCATTTTGATCCTACACCTTCCGTGGCAAACAGGTCAGTCTTCACAGGCCGGAATAAGGGGCTTGAGGCCCAGTTTACGGTGAGTGAGTAAATATTGAACGAGAGTGATCGCGGCACAAGCCAACGTGTGAGACAGGCACACCACAGCTGTAAATAAACAGAGCGACAGGTGAGGAGAGTCACTGATTACCAGCAGGTGGACACAGGTGCCCTTGGTCTTCGAGGACTAAAGTAAGTGGTCGGCTGTTCGAATTACTCTCGAGTTCATCCTCAGTGATGTAGGGAAAGAGAGGCGTGTTTCTTCGGCAGATAATTGTGCATAAACCTTTTGGAAAGCTTGAAGACAAAGACGCAGTGTGTCGATACTGTCGCCAGACACATCGAATACAACAATTCCTGTGATCTCTGGCCACCGCTTGGGGCCTCTCTCAGGGAAGACTAATCCTCCCGGGAGACGAACGGGTCTCTCACATGGGTGGCCGATCCTACCTGGCCGACCACATCAGTTAAGAGTAACTATGCCTCCAGGGCTTGGTTACTATGTCTCCCAGATGCAGCAAGACTCCAGAGACATATACCTACCATAGTTAATTACCTTCCCCATAGCCTTTAGCAAAGAATAGGTTTCACATAGAGAACGGGAGTCGTAGAAAAAACTGCCTCTCAACGGTAAATGTGATTTTCAATTGTGCCTTGGTTTCTTGTGCGAGACTTTGCACTTCAGGGGCCTCAAAGTTTTTGAAGGGTACTCCGCCTCCTAGGAGATATGATTCTTCTCCAGATATCTCGGGTCTCTCGGAGAAAACTTAAGACTTTCAGAGGAGAATACTACTCCTTGGTGTGTCAGACATACTCAAAATCAACACACCGCTGAAATCATCATCGGTTCTGCAACTTCCCCTCCAAATTCCCTCTATCATGCGGGGTACCCCAGGGCAGCGTCCTATCACCATAACTATTCATAACTCACACAGCTGACATTATTCCCCTACCAGTTGGTGCCATGGGCATGGATTTCTATGTCGACGACGCCAATCATTTAGAAATCTCGAAAAACTTACTCCGAGAACGTACTAGTTACCTCAGACTTTACTATAGTAGCGCCAGGAAGAATAAAACCCAATACTATAATCATTAAAGGAAAAAATGACAGCGCTCAAGAAAAGCTGCAGAATCCTTGGTCACACAGTAACATCAAGAGAAATGACGAGAGATCATATCCACAAGAAATCCACGGAAGAAAAAGTGGCCTTGACCAGTCTGTATAGATTAAGACACCTCCCAGAGGACTAGTAATTACACCTGGTCATGGTTAAGACAATACCTGTCTTAATGTATTCAATCAAACCAACGTTCCTCGCCTTCAAATCGCGCACATTAGAATTCCAGAGGATACAAATTAAGGTTCTACAATTCGTCACAAGTGAAATAAATAAGCCTACACTTAAAACACCGTTGAACAGCAAGAACAATTAAAGATTAAGCTTGTTAGCTCAAACATAAGATAAGCAGCCCAAAAAGTATGACACTCGACATTTGCTCCTCAGTGGCCCAGCGCTTGCTCAAAAAAGGCACACCCAACATCACTGCACTTTACGACCTGTAGTCCCACTCAGTGGCCGTGGATGTAACAAAGATGTGAAGAAAGGAGAGATAGGTGGCATGTTGAGGAAAAGAACCTGGATGTTCTGGTTATGAGCGAAACAAAGCTCAAGGGTAAAGGGTAAAAATGGTTTGGAAATATCACAGGAGGAAAATCAGGGGTTGGTGAGAGGATAAAAGCTAAGGAAGGGGTAGCGCTACTGCTGAAGCAGTATTTGTGGGAGTGTGTGATAGAGTGTAAGGGTGTTGGTAAAAATGAAAGTGAATTGAGAACTGCGTGATTGATTATTAGTCCTTATGCACCTGACCATGAGAAGAAAGATCATGAGAGGCAAGTGTTCTGGGAGCAACCGAGTTAATGTCAGCAGTTTTGGTGCACGAGACCGGGTATTGGTGATGGGTGACTTAAATGAGAAGATGAGTAATGTGGCAGTTGAGGATATATGGGGGGGCTTGGGGTATTTAGTAATGTGAATGGAATTGATGATCACCTTGTGGAGCTGTGCTAAAGAAAGGACTGGTGATTGGGTGTACCTGGTTGAAAAAGGACATAGAAAATGTAACACGCATGTGAATAGGAAAGATGGTCAGAGGGTGTTATTGGATTACATACTAATTGAGAGGCGTGCAAAAAAGAGACTTTTGGATGTTTATGAGCTTAGGGGGCCAGCTGGCGGGATGTTTGATCATTACCTTGCTCAGGCGACAGTGAAGACTTGTAGAGGTTTTCGGAAAAGAGAAAACGTTGGGGGTAAGAGAATGGTAAAAGTAAGTGAGCTTGTAAAAGAAATACCATGAGATATTGAGGGTAAACGAATTAGGAGAATAGGTGAGAAATAGGAGGAATTTAGGGAAGTAGTGCTGGCATGCGTCTGGCAAGTATAAAGTGGGAGGTAGGCTGATTAGAAAGAGTGGTGATGGCTAGAATGACGAAATATAGTTGCTGTTGAAAGAGAAGAGAGGTATATGTGCGGTAATTACTGGGAAGGAGTACAAATGACTCGGAGATGAATAATAAAAAGTAGCAGGAGGTCAAGAGGAATTGGAAGGGGTTGAAAAAGAAGGCAAATAAGAATTGGGGTGAGAGAGTATCAGTGTTCAGGTAGAATACCATGTTTTGGAAAGAGGTTAATAGTGTGAGAAAAACAAGAGAAGAAACGGGAACACCGATAAAGAAGGCAAGTGGAGAAGTTATAACAGGTAGGGACGAACTGAGGAGGAAATGGAGGGAGAATTTTGAGGGACTGTTAATTGTGTTTAATGATATGATGGCAGATGAAGGATGTTTGGGTCGGGGTGGTATGCGCAGTGAGAGCGTCAAGGAGAATGGTTTGGCGACGAGACAAGAGGTGGTGAAAGCCTTACGTAAGATGAAAAGTGGCAAGGTGGCTTGAATTTCTTAAGAAAGGGGTTGACGGTGTTGTTGATTGTTTAGTCAGGACTGTTAGTATCTGTATGGACCATTGTGAAGTACCTGAGGATTGGCAGAATGAATGCATAGCGTATGGAACAAGAAGAATGGACAGACCAAATTGGAGATGGAACTATGAAGTAGTAAAAAGAAATGAGTGATGGAGGCCTGAACATAGAGGAAGGTGAAAGGCGTGTACAAAATAAAGTAAATTGGAACGATGTGGTATACAGAGGTCGACGTGCTGTCAATGGAATAGACCAGGGCATGTGATGCGTTCGCGGAAAACAATAGAAAGTCTGTGGGGTCTGTATGTAGACAGCTAGAAAATGAATGTCAGTAAATGCGGCCTTTCTATATCTATTCCTGGCGCTACCTCGCAAACGCGGGAAACAGTGATCAAGTATGAAAATCTCTTTATTGCATGTGAATCACAGCGATGCGCGTGATATAGTTATGTAATGCCTTCAGACAGCAGGATTCGAACTTCTGCCACTTGTTCAGGAACTTGATTCGCATATTGCTAGGCCTTCGCCTCACTTCCGTGAGCAGCGGAGTCTCCATGGGTCACATCCCGTCAGACCCGTCAGGCTCGCCTAAACCAGTATCTAACAATATTATCGAACTGACTGTCACATTGTCTGTTATATAAGAGTGCGCGTGCATTGCCCTATAATCGTGTTCGTATACCTCTTCGTGTGACAGTAAGTTCGGCTTAAGTGTGAGCTGCTGGTCAGTGGTGAGCCTGAGGAGAACTGACCCATGGAGACCCCGTTGCTCACGGACGTGAGACGAAAGGTATTCGAGTACTAGTAAGTGAGTAGCCATTACTTTATTATGGGCTCCACAGCTGAGTCGTTACGCAACCTGCTCCGCTCCTGCTCAAGTGGGAGGTTCGAATTCTCCCCCTCTTGGAAGGCATTATGTGCTATATGAAAGTGCGCGCTCATTACACTATATTTGTGTATATATAGTTGAGTTGAGTTTATTGACTACAACTGCATTTTGCATATTAAGTGGTTCACCCCACTGAATACTCCTTGTCCCTCAATCATACTCTTAATTACCACATTTTTTACTTATTTAGATTCATTAAGTAGATTACAGTACATAATTCAATAAAAAGACACGTAAAAATAATTACAGCCCAAAGAATATCAAAACGTATTAAAGAAAACAAATATAAAGAAAGCGAAGAATTAACGAGCAAAACACCATTGGAACACCTGTAATATATCATGAATTCAACTACAAGTTATGTCAGAAGGAAGAATATCGGCGAATAGATTTTCTAATCTGTTAGTATTGTACGTCTGTCTAACATTCGCTGTGAAAGGACATGCCTCTACCACACGCCCCTCGGTTTGTACGAGGCCACACACACACACACACACACACACGCTCCTTGAGTGTGGGCTGGCCAGGTCCCCTCCTGTTCCAGCTTCCCGTCTCCGCCGCCAGACTGTGTGGCCAGATACAGGGAACCGCGTGAATGGTATATGGTGGAACTCGCTGATCACATGCGTTTACTTGTGAATGTCACGTATTGAGAAATTCAGATTTCCATCTGTATACACAAGACACCTTGACGAGTCTGAGTTTGCACTAGTTTCGTGTACATTGCCGATTAGTGATAACATATGTGGAACTTCAGATCCGATGGATACTCTCAATCTCAAATCTTTCTGTATATGTATTCTAATCCGTGGCAATACTAATGGCAAGTGACAAGGGAACATCGCTCCTGTATAGCAGATCTTTCGGTCTGCATTTCAATGAAGAATTTACGTTGGATTTGATTATATTAGGTAAGGACGGACAGCCTGCCTGGGCGTAACACACCTGGTTCCCTGTCGTCCTTTCTCACACGTTAATAGTTGCCTTAACACCCAGTTGTACAGGTTAATGACGACGGGCTTGATATCAGCATCCCATAATAAGACTCGCACCTGCGTATGAGAGACGACGTCAGCGCCTCGTCGAACATCCGTCGCTTCACAATGTATGGCACATCGTTGATCTTTTCTGACGAACGCTACCAACTCCAGTACCTGACACTGCTTGTTCTGTGCATGTATTCTGAACCTGGCCTGGGAGACAGACCGTCACTCGTGAACGGTGAACTTATGTAAACCTATCTAGCGTTGTGCTCTGTCATCCTCTCCCTCACACGAATCGGCTCACTGTTCCCCCAAACTTCGTCATTTACTCCAAAGAAATTCGTTTCGTCATCATTTACTCTTATGCCATATTCTCGACACACCCGTTCTATTGACTCTGCCCTTTGAATTATATTATGTCTACTTGTCGACAGTAACAGTATTACTATTATATGTAACCATTTTAGACATCTTTCCAAGGCGCGTTTTTCTTTCATCCATTATCAAGTGATTCACAGAAAATATGACCAAGAGACGCGAGTTTGGTGACCCTTGCCTGACCCTCAGTGTGGCTCTCATGACGGTATGATACCCTCACTCACACTGTATATCGCTGCTATCGTCACCAATATCTTTTTATTTCACGATCATTGATCCATGACTGAATATGCCTGGGTCAGTCGTAACTTTTATTGTTGTCGTAGGTTCTGGATGGAACGATTTGAGGGAGACGCATATCTTTCAGTCAGTGTTCGTATCTGAAATCATACCGTAAAACTTATCATCTTCCTCCTTGAAGGGACAGGCATCATCTTTATGATATCAAGCTTCATTTGCTAGCCAGAGTTTGTTCACGGGCCGTGAGGTACCACACAAAATGAATACTCTCTAACGTTTGCTGTACTGAAGGCCTCCAGGTAAGGATTCACGAGTTTAGACTCGATCCATGTCCACCACTCCTGTTCTTCCCTGTCGGTCTTTTCCTATGTTCCCTTTGTCGTTTTTATATCTATGATATACATACATATACGTCGTCATTTTGTTCTCGTTTCCCTTCTTTTCACGTCCTCTTCCTCCTCCTCATTATTTTCCTTCGCATTGATTCATCCCTTATCATTCCATGCCACTCGCTTCTCCTCTCTATCTTTTCGCTTTCCTTTTTCAATTTGCTCTCGTTTGCTACCGTACCTCTCTCTCTCTCTCTCTCTCTCTCTCTCTCTCTCTCTCTCTCTCTCTCTCTCTCTCTCTCTCTCTCTCTCTCTCTCTCTCTCTCTCACACACCACACACAAAAGGAAGTAATCAGTCGTCTTTACAACTCATACATTTTCCGGGGAGAAAGAGAAAGGAATATTTGTTGAGAAAAAGAATCTGAAAATTCGTAGATAAGAATATAAAGGAATCTGCCTCATATATGGAATTCAAGCAACATACTATTATGTATAGCGAAGGATCATCCCAGCAGTTAGATACGTGTATATCAGGTGGATTGTGTATACCCTGACCGTCTCCAAGCCATAGGCTCTGTTGAGAGAGAAATAAAGCGGTGGTGTTTGTGTGGCTATGTAGTGCGCGCGCAGCCGAAGATTAATAAAACATGAGATTAGCACAAAAACAAGTGATGACGATAGTGGTGGACGTCATTGGGAGAGTAAACGAGAAGATCTGATTCGAGTTAATCCAGATAACATTGGACGATAGTGATCAAGAAGCCAAGAGAAACGGCTGAGAATGCGGAATGCATACGTGTGAACTGACCCGATTCAAGTCAAACCCGACTGACACTGCCGGGCAGTAAGTAGAAAGCGATTCACAAGTATTTGATGTGTCTATCTCATTGTTTTTATTTATTTGTTTATCTGGTTATTGTTATCAGAGGCTACAATCAAATTAAAAGACGCAGCACATACACGCAGAGGCAGATTGCTGGATATGCTGTCATAACGGTGATTGATAAATGATATTCATACCATTTCTGTAATTTCTCACTGTATTGGCAGCTATGCTCGACTGTGATATATATATATATTATTTGAAGGAATAGTAGTTCCAACAATGTTGTATGGTTGCGAGGCGTGGGCTATGGATAGAGTTGTGCGTAGGAGGATGGATGTGCTGGAAATGAGATGTTTGAGGACAATGTGTGGTGTGAGGTGGTTTGATCGAGTAAGTAACGTAAGGGTAAGAGAGATGTGTGGAAATAAAAAGAGCGTGGTTGAGAGAGCAGAAGAGGGTGTTTTGAAGTGGTTTGGGCACATGGAGAGAATGAGTGAGGAAAGATTGACCAAGAGGATATATGTGTCGGAGGTGGAGGGAACGAGGAGAAGAGGGAGACCAAATTGGAGGTGGAAAGATGGAGTGAAAAGGATTTTGTGTGATCGGGGCCTGAACATGCAGGAGGGTGAAAGGAGGGCAAGGAATAGAGTGAATTGGAGCGATGTGGTATACAGGGGTTGACGTGCTGTCAGTGGATTGAATCAAGGCATGTGAAGCGTCTGGGGTAAACCATGGAAAGCTGTGTAGGTATGAATATTTGCGTGTGTGGACGTGTGTATGTACATGTGTAGGGGGGGGGGGGTTGGGCCATTTCTTTCGTCTGTTTCCTTGCGCTACCTCGCAAACGCGGGAGACAGCGACAAAGTATAAAAAAAAAAAAAAAAAAAAAAAATATATATATATATATATATATATATATATATATATATATGCTTCAGAAATGCAAATACTTCAGTTCATGAAAAATGAGCATAGGTTTTGAAAAAGATCTCAAGATGATTACAGTCCTTACTCGTTTATATACTTATCTGTGTAACATGACATTCATTATGGGTAGATGCCTCTCTGTGTTCCTTCATGACATTCATTATGGCTAGTGCCCCTCTGTGTTGCTGGGGAATGAGTTATCACATTGATCTACCTAAATATAATCAGTGATCAGTTTTTCGGCTTATGAATTACCTTTTAATTTTATGATGCTTAAGGTTAAATTCCTCTCTACGTCAGCATATCAGTTACAGAGCTAGATAATGTTCACGGACGAAACACTGATTGTAGTATACGTTTGGTCAGCGCTGACGAGTTCCTCTGTCGTATGATTGACCAAGGAGCCATCACCAGTTTTCCAATGAAAGAGTAATACTAGTAATACCTTGACGTTATATCCAGCTTATGTTACCACAATGTCACTCCAGGATATTGGTGGTGTGTTCTCGTTGTAATGACTGTCGAAATTGTTAAGCCTTGTTACAGTTCATTTGAATGGTCGGGATATCTTCCTTCTACCCTGGCCCACGATTGGTGAGGTGTATTTCTCGTCGGGATATGTTTTCCTTCAGATTGTTCATTCATAGGAGAGATTAGCTGATGGTCAAAGCCTCCTTTTGGATAGCTCTTGGATTTACAATGTCGTGGATTTGACGGAGAATAATGTGTAGTGCTGCCTCATGGTTGTGATGTGGGATGTGGTAGTCACATGTGTGTCTAGCTAAGCCGCTGCTGCTTGTCACCGTCATAAAGCTTTTCCACCCAACGTTCAGTCGCTGATTATTCATTAACCCGTCCAAGTAATTCATACGCACCAGGCATTTCATTCATCATAAGGTATCCTTAAATCTCTTCATTTCTCGTTGCATATGATAAAGCTTTTACCTCGGAGGAAACCTGGGATTCTGATAGTATTAATAATCTCCAGAATGATAATTCAGGTTGTATTATATGATATCCACAACACCAGACAAGGCATGACGTTCTCCGGGCATATGCGACATGCAGAGAAAGACACCTGTGACCACCGAATCATAAGCAGGACTGTACGTGACCGGGTCACGAACAACTGTCCTTCTAGATCTCCTCAGCCATGAGAAAAGGAACATGGTCGTCAGTTAGAAGGTTACATGTAACTAACCACGGTCTCACTGAGGTGGCTGGCCGGAGCCGAACGATGACGTCTTTCACAAGCTCAGGTTTTGATAACTTGTCAGGTTTTCTCTGTCCTGATGTGGTGCCTGTGACGTCACCTCCGGCTGAGTCAGGATCCGTGACGTAACGGAAAACAACAGCAACAACAACAACCCAGGAGGGATTTCCTCTAGGGCGGTGCAGTGATACCAACTGGCGGTTGCTGCGGAAAAATAAAAAAAAAAAAAAAAACCTGCTCACCTGCTGAAATGGGTTGCCTCGTGAGCTGCATCTCTTGATTGGCAACAAGTATCCGTCATTCATAACATGGCAACGTGTGCTTGACGAAATCTCCTAGTGGATCAGAGGACGACATTTAGGCTAGATCTCCCACTCTTAAGTTCACGCATCTAAGACCAGAACGAATGGCTTGAAAACTGGCTTCTACACCTGGTTTACTGCGTTCTTTCGTTTTATCATTTTATTTAGGCAATCGATTTAATTCTGCTTGGCCGGAAATAATCAGATGTTCATTTCTGAGGGAGAACTCTATGGAAAATACGGTGAAAATAATACAAAAAAAAAAAAAACTGGAAGAGGTGCGTATTTTTACATCCACAAGCATTGCTTGCTGTAGTCAAGTGTTTAGATGAGAGACGATCAAAAAACAGTCGTGAGTCAGTGGGTTAGCTTGGATCTATTAGCATCTAGGAATATATCTAAAACTGCTTAGCGTTCAGCAACCCGTATGTCTTTTAACATCAAGCTTAGCTAGGAGGCAGGAACGTTCAGTCATCACATGCTGGCGAGGAATACAACCGATGTTCGTAACTCCTGAAAAGTATTATCAAGCAATAAGATCTTGCAATCTTGTTTTGAGCTTAAAAGTTTTCAGAGGGCTGATATATATCCATTACAGTAACATGAGCCGCTGGCTGCTGTGGGAAACTGTAGTAATTCCACGATGCGAGAAATTGGTTGTGGTGATGTTGCCTCGCTCGTTGGGCATGGCTGTCAATTGTGTCGGTGGTCGCACTTACCAGGCAGGTGGAGGAGGAATTGTCGAAGTGATTTATTGTCATTCTTTC
Source organism: Panulirus ornatus (assembly GCF_036320965.1). Taxonomy (NCBI): domain Eukaryota; kingdom Metazoa; phylum Arthropoda; class Malacostraca; order Decapoda; family Palinuridae; genus Panulirus; species Panulirus ornatus. The sequence goes on from NC_092241.1 coordinate 29,182,745, forward strand.
CCTCACTCCTTCCCTTTCCTCTCTTCCTTACACTCTCCATTCTGCCTCCTCCGCTGTTGGCTGTTAATGAATAGCATGAAGAGGTTCTCATGAAAGCGTTTCCCATGAAATATCTGGGTGAAAACATACCCATTATCCCCTTAATTCATAATCATGTTCTGATTATTTATGCAACAAACATCACGTAAGGATTCCTCACTGTCCTTGGTCTGATGTTGTCTTTCATCAGACACACACACGCACACACACACACACACACACACACACACACACACACACCACAGGAACACCCTCTGAACTTGAACGTCTATATCCCATCTATCCTCCCTCCCCTCGCAATCTCTACCGTTGTTATAGCTGCGCGTCCTTGGTCATGGCAGAGGGACATACCATTAGTTTGGGACACGGAGGTCGAGGCAGGAGCTGGATGTGAACTAGCTCCTTGTACACTCAGGCAGAAGTGCATTTCTAATCTATAACACCACAGTCCTTCCCCAGAGGGATTTTGATAAACAGGGGGTTAGCAGAGTGTTGCACACTATATATAGGAAGACACTCATAAGTGCTCCCGGTGACTGGAAACGTTATAGTGCTATGTGGACCATGGATGATAGGGTGTGTGTTGCTGGAAGAGAAAATAGGCTGGATGTACGAAATTTTCAGTGGACTGGGTCGGAATAATCTTAAGAATGAAGTGCCAAGGAATGATCTAATATTGTTTGTGCAAAGATGATGGGGATGAAAGAAATGAAGTGGGGATTCGTGGGTTTTCTGTCTACAACTTCCACTTAATAATCTTGAGATATGACGGAGTCCAGTCTCGGTGAGATCATCATGGAAACAAATTGAAACCTTAGGCCAAGATAAAGACTGGATCTAGAGGTAACAACACGATGCGACACAGAAATTGGTGACGACATGTTGAAGTATATGGGATGGTGGTGTGTTAACGATGAGAAGGGGTTGGTGAAGACTCGGTGAGACACATGAGTTATTGATGACACAGTGAGGTGCAGGTGGGACATAGGAGTTAGTGGTGACACTGTCAGATGCGGTGGGTGACGGCATGATTAGGCACAGATGGTGATAACACATTGAGGCTCAGCAGAGTCCCATGACGACACAGTGATGCACAGGGACTGGTAACATCACGCTGAGGTATTAGGATTATTGACGACAAGAGAAGGCGAGGAGACTGACGATGACACAAGGAAGCACAGAAACTGGTGACTCGATGGTGAAGGACAGGTGATACAAGGGATACTGACGACAGAGTAAGGCACAAGGGGAGTGGAGCGACAGGGAGCGACAGAAATAATGCGCCTGATGACAGTGCAGTGAATTACAATGGCAGGATATGACATAGTGATTCACATTTGCTTGTAACAACACGGTAAGGAAAATGAGTGAGTCACATCACGGTAAGACACAGGGGCGAGTGGACATATAGTATCACAGACGCTTGAGACATAGTCACATGTAATGACGGCGTGAGCCGAGGGACCCAGTAACATCAGGGTGAGGCACAGTTGTCGGTCCGGGGAACGAGAATAGTTCGTTCGCATTTTGCCTTGGCTGCTACGATGGTTACTTGTTCATTAACAATTTTCCTTTGTCATCGAACGTTTAACGTTCAGGGGTTCCTCCCATTATTGTGGGGAGAACAATCGCGTGATACCTGCAAACACCTCGGCCCAAAAGACCTCTTAGTACTGTACTGGGATAATGTATTTTTGTCTGCGTTACAGTTGTTACATAAGAACGCCCTTACGCTGATGAAAAAAAAAGAGCGAACTCTGAAGTTGAGCATTATCTATTGGTTGAGCATTTCTTATGCCTTACCTTAAGGAAAACGTACTGGAACCTTAACAGAGAAGAACGTGCTGCAGGTTGTCAATTCATTAGACTCGAACGTTTTGTTAAATGACTTGAGGAAAAGATTCTCTTAGCGGAATGGAAGAGAATGAGTTTTGTGGCGACAGGGCCACAACGCACTATAAGCTGCCTTTTGTGCTGATCAATACCAGTTTACGGCTAAACTGAAGAGCCAATTGGACAAAGATGCGTTTTATAAGTTGACAAGACGAAAACGCAGGAATCATGATATTATTTAGGCGAATCTCAAGCCAGCCATTTTATGACTGCATTCTTCACATGTCAGTTCCTACAGCCAGTTACATTAACTGGATTATCATATTGATTGACCAATCAGTATTTGTGATTACTTATTTGTCCTGTATGGAGATGAGTTTTACACTCATGGGGTTCCATCTCTTGAACATTCTCTACTACCTTGCTACTTAAGTTTATGTATGCTGTCTGTATTAACTATGTCCCTAGTCATCATCTTCCATTCATTCATCACTCGTACTATAAAGTTGCTTCATTACATCTTTTTTTAACAAGTTTCTTTCTTACTTTCATGTTATGTCTTCTGGTTGATCCATCCTTTCATCTCTCGAAGAATTAATCAATGTCTACGTTATCGATCGCTTAAAGGATTTAAAGTTTGTGATCAGATTACTCCTCACTAAACTCTCAAGGTGAGCAAATGCAAAGCCTTTAACTTTCCTCTCTAACTGATTACCTCCTATTTCTGGTACAATATTTGTTGCCCTCCTCAGAACCTCCGCTCCTTTAGGTTGGGTGACCATACTTAAGCATTATTTCAGTTTTGGGCTTACTTAGGATATGTAGAGCTCCCAACATATCCTTACACTTGAATGCTATTCTGATTTTCGCCATAATTCTCCTTACATTAGATTCACTTCGGATTAGAAATCATCAACCACGTATTAAATCAAGTATGGAGATTGTGTAGGTCCCCTAGCAAGTTGATGCAATCTTCCTATCTATTCACTACCCTAATGACCTTAGCATCATCTGCAAACATATTCAGATTGGAGTTTCTACCTCCAACCATGTCATTTACATAGGTCAAGAAGATTGGTGGCCTCAGGGCAGAACCCTGTGGCACTCCGATGGTCACCCGACCCATCTACAGAAGACTACTCTGACTTTAGTTCATTTTTCCCTCCCGCTGAAATAATGTTCTATCTATCAATGGAATTTCATCCTTATTCCTGCCTGGTGGTCCAACTTTATAATCGGCCTACCATGTGGTAATGTCAAATGCTTTGTGGCAGCCCAGATCCCAGACAATCCACCCAGTCTTCACTTTTTGTCTAAGACAGAGCTCGCACTCCCTTAGAAATCTAAGAGGTTTGTTACACATGTCCTCCTTTCTCTAAAACCGTGTTGTCTTTCATTTGGATAATCTTTCCTTTGTAGAAATTCACCTATTTTCATTCTACTTATGTATTCCAGAACTTTATAGCCCATACTCGTTAGTGAGACCAGTCTGTATTTCACTGCCTGTTCCCGGTTTCCTCGTTTATAGAAAGGTATGACGTTTGCCCTTTTTCATTCCCTTGGCACTATGTTTCTTTCCGGCGTGTGTGTGTGTGTGTGTGTGTGTGTGTGTGTGTGTGTGTGCAAGAATGACACAGGTTTTGAAGAACACTGTCTTCACGATAACGTAGGCATCAGACATGGTCTAACACCTACGGTATCTTGCTACGGTATCATTTAAGTCATTTAAGTTCTAAACACTGTACTGACCACATACAGTTTCTTCCTATAGACCATTATAACCATACGTTGTCATATTACAGAATATGTACAGTCTAGCACTTTCTCCTTGGCCACATACCTACTGCCCCACACACCATTGCATAGCAGCTCCGATCATTAGAATATCACCCTTCCGTGATGATCATATACAGGTTCACACACCGTGTATCCTTACAAAACCATAATGGCTGTGCAGTTTTTGCACACTCGTGGCTATGAACAGTTTCTCAGCACTACATTGGCTGTGCACGGTCGCTCAATTCCACAGTGGCTATATGCAATCTCTCAGAACCATCGATGCCTTGGACATTATCTCAGCACGACACTGGTCATGTAGAGTCTGTCAGGATTACAATAGCTATGTACAGTCTCTCAGCACCTCACTAGTCACGCAGAGTCTCTCAGCACCACACCAGTCACAAACAGTTTCTCAGCACCACACTAGTCACGCACAGTCTGTCAGCACCTCACTAGTCACGTAGAGTGTCTCGGCACCAAACTAGTTACGCACAATCTCTCAGCACCACAGTCACCACGAAAGGTCTCATGCCATTACCTTGGTTTTGTACAATGTCCTTCCCAGGATTACATTAACCCTGTATGATCCCTCAGCACCACAGCGACCATGTACACAGCTAACTGTCAGTAACAGACTTAGTCACCACGGGCACAGTCGTCTCTTATTCATTCAGCCTCACGAACTCCTACCATTCTGGCGTGTCTGTGTGCCTGTTCTCGTAATCACAATAACGAAGCCAACAACTCCGCAACTTGACTTGTGGCTTCGTTCTGCGTTGGGAAGTACAGGACGTGCTCTATCTCTGCAGATACCAGAGGAAAAACACAAGCCCAGTACGTTTTAAGTTTAGGTAGCTGAAAAAAAAGAAAAAGCTATCGATATCATTTTTGACTTCGCTAGACAGACAGGTTTTCCAGAGTTGAATGATTTGCTGTAGCGTTCCTGGAAGTGTGCTGTTCACAAGGAAGTCAGAAAAACACAAGAAAATGAAGAATGTTATACAGAGCCTCGAACTGAACCATGGGAGCGAGTCGGGTGGTTGGTCGAGGCAACCCGCACGGCACAAGAACAAGTTGCCGACTACCGCTGGATCGCACGTGCTTGTATAATGTGCTCTGGTTTTTACACGGATGATCTCCTTCGAACCACGGGCTTTGGAAATTATATACGTATATCCTGAGTTTGTTTTGTGAGGAGTTCAGTTATCAGAGATTTGAAGGTTTTGCTGAATGTAACAAAAAAATGATAACTTAGGTGTCGCAGTGTATTCATTTTGGAATCAGAAACGGTTGTTATTATGAAAGTAAGATGCTTCGCATCTGTTCTTTCATCATTATCATTAGCTTCTTCAAGAATTGTTTTAAATTATATATTTTCCAACTGCGTCATGCATCTATCGTTTGTATTTGTATCCATCGCCTTAGTCAATGTCTGCTTCTCTTTCTACTCTATGATTCCGTTTCTTTATTTTTCATTGTATGTGAAATAAATTTTGCTCTCTTATGTAGAAAAATGATAGATTAGTCGTATGCTTCCCTACTTTTTCATGTTAGTCTGTCAGTTCGTATTTAGTGGTATTTTTTATTTCGTCACATTGCATTAGTCAGTCTCTCTCTACCTCTGACACTCGGTAACATCATCTTCATCTCCTTTCATCATTTAGGAGCAATATTTTCACGGTTCTCAACACCAGAAGGTCAATTTTGGCCTCATATCAAATGTAGGATATGTTTCCTCCATCTGTTTTCAGTATCTCGTGAAAGGCAGTTGATAATATTCTTTCTCCGCCTTTCAAGTCCATTACTAATGGTCCTCTCCTTTTCTGCCACATCCTGAGATAATTCTCCTCTCCTACCAATCTTATTCATCCATACTCTCCTCCTCCTCCTCCAGTAGATTATTAACCAATGCTCTCTCCCCTTCTTTGGCTCTTACGGAGAGCATGTATGTACTCGCCTTCCTCTAGCAACATGTATCAGATACGTTCATCTATACATCGGTGTCTGAATGAAAGGTTATACTATGTCTGTCATTATAGACGGTCAGAATCCGTTTAATCAGAATTCGATCACCGTCTACCTTAGGCGATAATGGTCCAGTTATAGTCCCAGTGGGTAGGTGGCCACAGTGATTCTCCGAGGTGAGTACTGTTTGAATATCTGCGCTAATGCCTCTTACAAAACAATTGCCCACTGTCTACAGGTTAACAAGGACTAACTATGTCTCCGACTGCATCACAGGGAAGCCTCTGGCCACTTACACCTTCCTTGCAAATCAGAATCGGATAACCGAACCTTTAACGACCTCCCGTTCATTAGCGAGATCTGGTCATAAGAATATAACTAGTTTTTTTTTGTGGTGGGGTGATTATCAAGGGACATCTCTATAGCGCAGATTGTATTGATCATGGGATAATATTACCAGTCGGCTCTCAGGTTATGTCTCTATGGGGGGAGGATGGTGGTGGGCGCAATTCATCGATCATTAACCTTTTAATCTAGATCTTGGGATAAGACTCGAGTGCTCTGGGGCTTAATTAGCCAGTCCTCGTTCGACTGACTGATGGAGCGACTTTACATCCTGTGTGTAGATTAACTTTCTTGTTTGACAGGGAGGATCATATGCTTAGTTTTTGTGTTGACTTTTGTCGTTTTTCTTCTTGATCGTCTTTGGGGGGAGGGGGAGGAGGAGGAGGAGGAGGAGGTGGGGGAAGTCGAGATTAAAGTGAGCGTTTTCACCTGGTTTTTTGTCCCGAGACGTGAAGCGCGCTGTCACAAGCCATTTGTACCCTCAAGTACCTAAGAAACCCAACCCCGCCTTGTTTCCTACAACGTATCATTGTCTTATTTCTCATCCTAGAGGGTTCTGGCCCTAAGTGTCAGCTCGAACCCTAAGCTATTAATCCACGGTTCTTGGAATTGTTCCCAGTCGTCTCATTCTCTCTTTATTCACTTTCTCACTTTGGGCACTGAACACAGTTTAGTAGCATCAGCGGCTACTTTGAGTCTCATCTCAGGGCCAACTTGCAGTTCCCTGCTCCAATTTCGTACCTTCGTAAAGTCAGCCTTTATATTTTGCCTAGCGGTCATTCCCTGTGAATATTTTTGACTGGTCCTAGTAATGAGTATGTGGTCATAGCCTTTACTCTTAGCCCTTAGGTTACATCCCCAGCCACCGAATCTTGGTTCCATCCTCCTTGCCGTGTTCCAGTCCCAGAACCACATCCTTGGTGCTAATTTCCCAGCCCTAGTAGCAAGTAGTACCTCGCGCTTGCGCCAGGATCCTAACTCAAGCGTCAGTCTCCCAGCCACAAGCGCCCAGCTCTAAACCTTAGTCTCATGACTTAGCTTTATCCTCACTGCCCTAACCTCATCCTTCAGCCCTAACCTACCCTCTCCGAACCTCATCCTTCAGCCCTAACCTACACTCCCCGAACCTCATCCTTCAGCCCTAACCTACACTCCCCGAACCTCAGTCTTCAACCCTAACCTAAACTCCCCTAACCTCAGCCTTCAGCCCTAACCTACACTCCCCTAACCTCAGCCTTCAGCCCTAACCTACACTCCCCGAACCTCAGTCTTCAACCCTAACCTAAACTCCCCTAACCTCAGCCTTCAGCCCTAACCTAAACTCCCCTAACCTCAGCCTTCAGCCCTAACCTACACTCCCCTAACCTCAGCCTTCAGCCCTAACCTACACTCCCCTAACCTCAGCCCTCAGCCCTAACCTACACTCCCCTTACCTCAGCCTCTAGCCCTAACCTAGGAATGAAGGTCGTAGCGCCGGTCATGCACGATTGCTACATGAAAATTAAGAATTTCCACATCTGATATTAGATAGGAGAGAAGGCTGATACGAAATCATTGAGTGGTGATGTAGACACAGGCTCAGCGATGGTCCCATAAGATACGCATGTAATCTATTTAGACAAGTGTTTAATCCTGATTGGAAGAATATTAACGTGTGCTTAGAATAAAACTTAGTATCTATAAAGCTGATATATTGATACTGTTCAAGTAAAGGATCTTTCTTGTGCCGGACCAAAATTAAGAGTGGTAATGCCAGTTAAGGGTGTAATAATATGTGTGTAATATGATTAAGACGAAAGACCTTACTAAGTACAGCAGCTAATGGCCTCAGCAGTGACAGTAAAAGCGGTTCCAAACATGCACCCAAGACGGTGGATGATCTCTTTAATTTCCCATATTTCTCTTTAGTATCAATGAACCTAGTACAGTACCAGGTAACAGTAATGCCAGTGAATAGGTGTAACGGAGGGATCTAATGCTATTGGTGTCCCCACTACAGACCCGTTGTGTTGTGACATTTACCTTGTATGAGACTGACGGGTATTAATCACCGTCTCTTCATTTCGACCCTGTCTTTTTCAAGTATCTCAAGAGTTTACACCCCCTAGCTAATGCACGTTATAGTCCTGTTAGCTTCAATAGCGTTACGTTCCTCAATCATCATAGCTCCTGGTAGCCTCATGTACTTGTTGCGATATCTCAGTAGCCACCTAGTCGTTTCACGTGCCTAGCCATACCCAAGTAGCGGCTCGAGAAGTCCCCGTTCCCCCATTGTGCCGGAGATAGGTGGCAAAAAGAGGGATTGGGAGAAGTAGTGAGGTGGAAAGATGATTAAGAGATAGTAATGAGAAGGTGAGGTTTATTACAAAAAGCTTCTTAGCAGATGATGGCGTATAGAAAATGAGGAAGAGAGGGTACACATAAAAGATAGAAAGTGGGGGAAAAAAGGAGGAAGAGATAGAAAGGTGATAATGAAAGCGGGAGTATTTACAGTTTTTGGTAAGAAAAAAGGAATTGAGAGTTTATCTTTGTTTTGTTTTACAACAAAGTTGACAGAGGGATGAAAGCGGTACAAGTGTGGTTGTGGTGTTGAGGGTAGGGCACCGTTGGCTGGAGACTGGTATGGATGGAGCGTGGTGATTTTTGGCAGTTATTGTGGAAGAGATATGATAAAGGAGGAAGGGCCAATGATAATTGTAAGTTAGGTGTGGTAGTGCTGATGAGGGAGAGGTAAATAGGATAGCAGTGGGGAGTATAGATGGTAGTCCTGTGGCCGGTGATGTTGAGAGTAATGCAGAGAGGGAGAATTGAATGATGATGATGATGGAGGAGAGAATGATGATGATGTTATAGTTAACGTCACTAAGCAGGTGGAGAGAGGTAGAGGCTTGTGGTAGAAGGATGAACTTGATGCAGTAACAAACACGGGGAAGATATTGGTGTTATGGTAAAGCAAGTGGAGGTATATCGAGGATAATGTACGGACCTGGAGAAAGATGGAGACAGGGTAGATGTAGCTGGAGAGGGTGTAAGCTAGAAAGGTCGGTAGGCTGGATGAGGTGTCAGGGCCATCAGACTATATGGAGAGGGTCATGATGTGAGAGGATGGAATATGGAGGAAAAAAACAGGGAAGGTGAGGTGGCGTCATGGGAAGGGGTAAGGTGGCGTCATAGGAAGGGTGGAGAGGGAGGAAGGCAAGGCTCTTTGAAGAGGAACAGGATGCAAGTCGATGACAGAAGTTCGATGCGATGCACTGGTTACTTTCTTTGATCACCGATACCGGAAGATCTTTTTCCGTGTTATCTTCCAGTAGGCAATTCAGAGCACAGATATTTGTCGTAAAATAAAGTGCTAACACGAACACGTGAGATCCGAGACCAGGAAATGCCGGATGAGTCACACACTCGTGTGTATATCCTCTGACGTCAGCAGTCATATACCAAGACATATGCTGCTGTTTTACCTTTGAGGAGAGCGAGAGACCATACGGCGTGTGTGTACCTGTGAGAGGAACACTCAGGCGTTGGGTTAATGCCTGGGAGGGAGCCATGTAGCGTCCCTCCGCTGGTTTACGTGGTGTCCCGTTATCTGTTTACGTGGTGTCCCGTTATCTGTTTACGTCTTGGTTTACTGCGTTGATTGTCTCTGTGTTGTTTACGATAAACTGAGAGAAACTTCAAAATGTGACGGATGGTTTAATACAAATCTAAATCATCCGTCAGTCTTTGAATTTTCTCTCGATTTTTCGTCTAAGCAAAATTTTGCTTTGTTTTCAGATAAGAGAATAAAATGATGGTAGACTTTGCTAGATTGTTGCTTTACTTATACAGGACATCAAGTGATGTCTCACGATGCTGAGCTCAGGGTGAGCATCTGCACATGGTGTCCAACGCCGTCATGCTTATGTTAGATATCTGTGTATGCGGTGTCCAAATTTCCGAAAGCTCACGTTGGGTAGCAATAGGCAGTTTTACTTGGTGTTTGACTTCGTTATCCTTGACTGGAAACTGAAGACGGTGTTTTCAGGCTGCAAGGTGTTACATTCTTCGAGACTCGGTGGTTGGAGCCACGTTGTGTCTCACGCCTCTATGCAAGTGCTAAGTAAGCCCATGTGATAGTCCTGGGACAGCTCCATGTGGTGTCTCAATCTAGCTACTCGTTTCATGCTGGCCAGCTTCATGTGGTGTCATGGACCGCTGCCTCATTTTCGACTGTGCTTTATAGCGCCCAAGATGTCGAGACCCTCTCAGGTAACTCTAGTGGTATCCCAAGATCCCAAGCCCACATTTGACACTCCACGAGGAGACCAATGCTGCCAGGCGCATTAGCGATCAACAAGCGTGTATTGATATGACCTGAAACACAGTGTTAGATAAATAAAGAATACAAGATACATTATATTGCATCCGTACCGCGAGGAAACGTACAGTCATGCATCCTCACTTCAAAATGCCTACACTACGCACGTGATCTTGTTCATTCACCGTCATTTCATCATTTCATTCATTCATTCGGCGGGGTTTTCTCTGGCGCCGTCGTAAGAGATTATATCGCGCTCACCACACGCAGTTCACGTCATTCGGTGAAGACGGAAGTGTGAATCTGTACAATCATGTCCTCCACCCAGGCCCCGGGCGGCGGTAGCGGCGAGGATAGTCATGACTGGCGCTGAGGTGGAGACGAGGCGGGAGGTAGGCAAGAAAAACAAGGATGGACAGGAGATGAGGGTGGGACACACGTAAAAAAAACTGAAGTGGCAGGACGACGCGAGAACAACATGAGTCAGAGGTTATCCGAAGCAATGAATTCGAAGACAAGATTTTGTTTCTTAATTACCCCAAATAACTGGATGATGGCTTGATAGTAGTTTGTGTTGAAAGTTTGTACATACATGTGAGCTAATTCTCAAACAATCAATTACCCTGTTTTGTGATCTAACGTATATCTGATAATGTGATGATCGACTTCGATTAATCGTACCAAACTTCAGGTTCCTATACCTTAAAATGGTGAGTGCGAATGCATAATATGTCACACACAGTGTAAGATGCGCATTGAGAAACTTCCTTATGTCGCTGACTCGTCATTGAGGGTTTCAAGATAAGGCGAGAGATAACGTGGTATTCTTTTTATGCAGTAGGACTGTGAGCCACAATCTTCAACCCTGCATTACTTTATTCATAACGAGGTCGAACCCTTTTCCTGGTGAAGTTGGTGGTCGAGATCGTGACGACCAGTCAAGTCCACATGCACGTATGCTGACCGATTGTAAACATAGGTAACTGAGCCCCAAACCTTAGACCTTCTTTGGTCCCGACTGCCCGCTAACACCTTCTGCCTAAACGTTTACTCCCGTGACACACAGTGTAAATGGTACTGTACTAGCTGCTGCTGTGGAGCCGACTGCCCCCCAGTACCTACTGGTATCCCACCTCCTCCAGTCCCGAGAGTTCCACCATCAGTTACTCGGACAATCGTCGTAACCATGACTGATGCCTCAGTTGCTTTGACTCTATCCAATCTTAGCTTCGGCTTTGGTTCAGACTCTCCTATCACTTATGGACTGACCTGCTGTGCTGCACCCAATACCCTATCAGTTGAAGCAGCCCCAGTACCTTCTGAAGCCTCGATATCCCTAACAATAGCTGTTTCATCCTGTCGTCAAGCAAGTAATGCTGCTGCAGTGCATTACCTGATGGTGCCATCCACTATAGCCTGCTATCTTTTACCACCTCCAGTTCCTCCACATCAAATCAAGCTACTGTTCACCACTTCCTACCACCACCATTCATCTCCGCCAATCTATCCGTCACATTTCTATACCATACTTTTTCTTATCGTGTAGTCCATTACATCTCGCTGCCATTCAGCACTCGTACTTCCACTTATCATTTCCAGTAGCCCTTCAGTTTATCCCTCATCAATTCCCTGCTGCTATCCATCTCCTTCTGAAGCCCCCTTTCTGCTACCCACTACTTGCTCTCTCTCTCTCTCTCTCTCTCTCTCTCTCTCTCTCTCTCTCTCTCTCTCTCTCTCTCTCTCTCTCTCTCTCGCTGCGCCTTTCTTGCCTCCCTCAGTTACCTATTATTTCGTGTTAATTACTACTTCCCCCCCATCACTCGCTCTCTCCTGCTGACTCACCGACATCTGCTGCCACTGTGTAGCCGAATCATCTGTATGTCAGTCATGAGCAGAGGCTTGCCGTGCATGAACCTAAGTGGGCCACTCTTGCCATAACCCGTCCCACATGATCTTTTACCCATCGTTCTCTAGCCCGATGTCCCTCTATCAAAACTGTTATCAATTTCTTCTGATCTTCATTCATTTCTGTCCATTATCTCCTACGTTCAGTCAGCTGGGACTTAAATCCATCTCATTTTTCTTTTAGCCAGTTCGCAATAGATCCTAACGTGTACACATTATTCCTTATCAGTTCTCGACCTTATATCATCAGTATATAATCCGTTTACCACCAAACCCTCCGCCTTTTACATCCGGCCCACTATCCCTTGCAGCCATCCAGCAGTGGGCTTCGTACTAGCTCTACCAAGTCACTCCATCTTCTCCTCTCAGTCTACAAAACAACAGTGAACCCACAACTGACAAAAGGCCCCCTCAGCACTTCTCTAACTACATCCCTATTAAGCTGATGCATCAAAGCATCGTTAACTGCACTATAAACTTGTCTAACTGACGCTGTTAACAGACTGATAGTCTTGTTGATGACTGGCGGAATATTAAGTGAGTATCGTCGCTCTGGCCTGAATGGTCAGTGTTTCGAGAGTGGAAAATCATCAGCTACTGTGTTGTAGATTTTCCTTAGCATGTGTTGTTTTTCTCCACCAGAGCCCTGGAGGACACACAGCATGCATTTAAAATACCTACCCTCGAAAGGCTGTGCTTGTTGTGGTTTTATATCGGTGGATGATGATAAAAACTGCAGCTTAAAAGATGCTAAGCACTCGCACATTAATCACAAGTGACATCATCATCTTATCCATCTCATACGAGATTTTCTAGTCTCGTTACTTGTGTTGATGACGGTAGCCAAAGTGGTGGGGTTTACCATCCTGGATGATTGCATCACCAGTAGACCCAGTACTGATGTTTCATGGCATTGTTGGCAAAGGCTGAGTATCGTATCATATCATTATAGTGTTATAAGCAGGACTTGGTATTAGGAGTGTATGAGATCACTCACGTTCCACACTGTGTTACGGTGACAGTCGTGTTCAGAGTAAACTTACATGTTGCTTTAGTAAATTATAAAAAATGACAACAGAATAGAAAACATGCTGAAGTAGGATATACCCTAGAAATATGCCTGGCTTATATTGACAGAAAAAAGAATATCATACCAAAGTCAGTTTATGTTTCATGGACATCTCGTTCGTTACGGCATGTACAGGAATGCCGAGTGCTGGTCCATTACATGAGGGTCCTATATCCCCATTGGAATTCCCATACTCCCACCATTCATCCTCAATGATCATCCCACTAGCATTATCCACTAACATTACCGTTCTCTCTTACATGGTTTTCCCGTTCAGCCAACAGTGGTGTACAGGCGTTGACAGTGCTATACTTCCCAGGCGAGTGTTCTGTCCTTACTGTGAACATCACGTAATGTCACACATAGTACCATACGCTACTGGTAGAACAATACCCCTTACTAGATATGCTGCGTTCCAGCAAGGAGCGTCTCTAAGGTGTTAGATGTATTACGTATGCGCCAGGACAACGCACTAGACGCAGTGAGAAGTGCCTTGATCCAAAGGAATACCACACTATCGCCAGAAATGTCTTACCCTGTGAGGAATACCACATTATGTACTGCGACGCTGTTAAGGTAGTGCGATCCTTCCCATTCTGTACAATCACATTTCTACCCTCTGCTTCTCTTACGTTTACTCTCTCTCTCTCTCTCTCTCTCTCTCTCTCTCTCTCTCTCTCTCTCTCTCTCTCTCTCTCTCTCTCTCAGATCTTTCGCTACTTACTTTTTTTTTCCGCCTATTCGTCCATATTCCTTTCTCTCCCTCTACTTCCCCGCTATGCTTCACTAGTCCCATTCCTTTCTGTATTCCTCACACCTTTTTCATGGTCATCAATTATATAATTGTGATGCATGAAGAATATCATCAGTAGACCATAAATTTCTGTTATCTCGAACACGTCTCTTCCCTCCGTGTAGCCCACTGCTCACCTGTGGTCTTATGCCAGACTTCATAACCAGATACAACTTTTCCTATGTCTCTTTTAATCTCAGTTTTCTTTCCTCAACTACAAACTTTTTTTTCTTCTCACTTCCAACAGTGTCTGCTTTCATCAGAATTCACCTCCTTTCATCATTTTATTGTCCTGATTATGTTTTAAAACAACCATTTCCTCTTTTAGATTATCTATGTAGGATTGTTTTGATACATTTCTAATCATATTTCATTGAAGGAAATATCAAAGATTATTTAGATGATTTAGATGATATTCTTTGTCAGATTTCTCAAGTCCTATAGAAACTGTCTTGCTGAGTCATATCCATGAAATTGGTTGGTCAGTGAGTGTCTATCCTTACCACATGGTTCATCTGAGGTAACCTCATACTTTGCCATCCTATGTCATAAGTGTATTCACGAAAGCTCCTCCTCAAACACTCCACCATAGGCATCTCGATGCAATGTATAAAACTCAGCGTATAACACTCCGTTCCATCTGTCCTCCGCAGGTGATAGTTATCCCACGGTGGGTCAGAGAGAGAGAGAGAGAGAGAGAGAGAGAGAGAGAGAGAGAGAGAGAGAGCCGTCGAAGCTCTAGATTCTGAGTACTTGAAACGTGCTTCGAGCTGATATGAGGTGGCGCAAGTGCCACCACGGCTTAGTGCTGCCTCTGGAGGGAGTAATAATCATGTTGCTAGACTTTATTTCCATTTTCTCATCATCACTATCTCTGGCATTAGGGCAAAACTCCCGCTTGATAAGGCCGAACAAAGGAGGTCATTATGGTCCCTTCTGGCTGCACATAGGCCTATTTTTCTATGCCAACACTACGTTGACTTTCATCCTATGAGTTTGAGGTTTGGTATTTCCTTGGAGCTGATATAAAGGAGGAGATTGCTCTTAATTACATATCACTAAGTCCGCCGCCTCTTTTTCTCGAACGTAACTTGGCCACACGGGGGATTCCTTTGGCGAAGGGCGGTGCTGAAATTGACTCCTTTATCTCAAGATCCTCATATGAACGTCACATTAACGCTTCATGATCTTCACCGCCTGTCACTGTGTGTGTGTGTGTGTGTGTGTGTGTGTGTGTGTGTGTGTGTGTGTGTGTGTGTTCACACTACGTAGCCAAACAGTGCATCATCATCTTCACTAGAATATATCAACATCAGCGGCCACACTGCTTGTGTCTTATATCCATCCCGGAGTCACTAAATCACCACCTCGTATCTTCGCCAGAACGCACCACTTGCGGCCATAACATTGATATCTTTCATCATTTGCTTCGTCTCCGTAGTGTGTCGTCTTCACCACAACCTGATGGTATTTATGGCCAAATGAGCTGCTCATGACTGATCATCGTAACACCTTCCCCTCGACAGCCTGTGATTGTTACACAGTGCCATAGTATCGTCCGCATGTTAGCAAAATTAACACTTCTAAGTGTCATGAAATAACTGTAGCAGACTTGGGTACACTCCCAGAAAATGAAGAGTATTTAGCACATATGAATATGTATGATACAGTATAACATCACGTATTTCTCCTAACTGTTATTAAACTTGTAATCAAGTTCTCTTGGACCGTTTTGCATTTCTTCAAACAGGGACATAATTCGTGGAGGGGAAAAAAAAAAAAGTGAGTGTGCACCTGAGAGGTGCGAACGTGTGGCATGTAATCTAAGCATGGGGATCAGATGACACAGGCTGATTGTGAGTTCGTCCCGAAGAAAGAATTCACACTACCTCCCCCACAGCCAGTAACTCTGTACCTAAGTGTTCAGCTCAAGACAGTATTCAAACAAAGCCTGGTATTGCAAAGCATTTAGCGGCGTAACATCATGGTTGACTGAGCAGGGAATCTTATTCCTTTCAAGGTATTTGATAACCATTGCACTATTATGACATGTTTTGCGGTACACTACTCTAAATGGAAATGTCAGTGTGTTTAATCATTTTATCGTGTCTGAATTTTATATATATATATATATATATATATATATATATATATATATATATATATATATATATATATATATATATATATAGAGAGAGAGAGAGAGAGAGAGAGAGAGAGAGATTAGGGCTCTTTTTAGCAAGAAATGACTGTCGTAGAATTCATCAGATTTTACATTGTCATCGTCATATATTATGACGTAGAGACAGGGATTCGGCTGTATTACCGCACGTTTCCAGGAAGAGAAAGAAGTTTATGTTTTGGACATTAACGAAACAGACGAGCGAGGGAAGGAGGGCGTGCAAGTTCTGAAGCACAATCCTTCAGAACACATTAAAAAGAAAAATACTATCTGGAACCATATGACTTGCTTGTGTTTAAAGAGGATGGAAATGCTTTTGGTATTGAACGAAGAGAGTTTATAAGGTGCATCGTAGGATTAACGAGAGGTATGACACTGGGTGAGAGAATATTATGAGAAAAGTACTTGTATTTAGACCAGTATAAAGCCATATAATGCCAGTATCTCGAAATTCATTGTCTATGAAGCATACAGGAAGGGTACTGTTGTTGAAATACTCTCTGTTCTCTCCTTTTTAGTTGAAGTCTTTTGCATGAGTGGAATACAGTCTAGACGTCTGTTCACAGGAATAATGACACTGTGTCCCCATGCGTGGTAGGATGAAACGAAGAAAATACGTGTTGAAGAACAGGCCGACTTTAGTAAAGGCGCTGAACCATAACTCTCCGATACTCACAATACCAAACAGCCTACAACGTTACCGTATGTCTTACGTGTTGTACGTAACCCTCCCTCCAACTACACCGACATAAGTATACTGTTCATATCACTCGAACTACCACACTAGGATGCCGACCATCCACATCACCATTTTGCCTCCCAAACAAGAAGAAAGTAGAACTAAAACATACAGGCCATTACACTTGCCGCTACACACAATCATCGTATAGCTTATATCACTACATCTGATCACCCACCGATCGTCCTTGCTTCATCTCGCTGAACGCGCTCTCCAAGAGACACAGCCATGACTTGAACAACTGGTCACGCAATCAGTAACTCGGAATAACTCCGACATAAGGAGAATCTTCAGGTAGCTTAGGGGGAAGAGGAGGTTATCAGGGTGTGGCTTCTTGTGTCCCTTGCAAAGGGGGTTTTTGTGGCGTGCTGGCGACATTCGGTGTGTAGTCGTGCTGAACGGGTATGTTATATGCATTTCCCAGCTGGGTAGCGCTTCTCAGCCGAAGCAGATCATTGTCATTAATTCCTTCTTTTTTACGATGCACTTTTGAAGTTGACTATTTTTTTTTTTTCAGAAGTGACAGGGGATGTATGGCGCCCTTCCGTCTGCGGTGTTGCTGTAAGGGGATGTCTAAGTAACGCTCTCATACCCATTGTTTGTTGTCAAGAGACAGGGGACGTATGTGGTGGTGTTGTGTTCAGTCTCACGATCCGTTTAGATAGAGGATTGTTTCCGTGTATGAACATCTTGATAGGTTGTTTATTGGAGAGATTGATATTCCTGAAATGTTCTTGTGTTTCATGACATCTCGAACTACAGTTGCGATGCCTATGTGGTCTTTAATCTATCAAAGACTCTAAATAGTAACTGCATTACTGGTGCACTGTTGTGTGCAAATCCTACAAATTTCTCTTGTATTTTGCGGCGGGGAAGTATCAGTGTCGCATGCTTTTGTATCAATTACGCCTCCATTGTTAGACACTCCAGCCTTTGTTTCCAGCATTGCATTACCACGCGACTATTCACCATTGCCACAGTACAGATTTAACAGCGCCTGAGTTTTCCAATTATCTCGAACGCCACTGGTAAAAGCTCTTGGTAAATGTCGGTGGGGCAGCATCGTTATTTGCGGGCCACTCACCTCAGGTACCTGCTGCATTTGGATGTGATTATGCTATCGGACAGACACGCTCACATACGCCCACTAATGCCTAAGTACACCCAACCAACCTCTGCATTTACCCACAGAGCTCACACTGCACACGCCGGGTACGTAGGCATTCGGTGATCTGTTGCCCTAACCCGCATATATATATATATATATATATATATATATATATATATATATATATATATATATATATATATATATATTCAGCCGCTCGCGTCAGGCAAACAGTTTTGTGTCTGCCAGAATTGTTCGTATAGATTATTATGGTTCTATTCAAAGAGATGCCAGAGAACAGCAAATGTTCGTTGGAAGTCTCCCCGCTTCCAAGGTTCGTGATTTTCTTGCAACTTTGTTATGTTCATCTGTAGTACATAACTAAAAACTTATCGTCATGAAACTAAGGAGCCAAATAGAGAAAAAGAATATTACTGTATAATCAGGCCAAAAGATGGTGTCTTTTTACGTACTCTTTGATCATCGGTACTCAAACAGTCAATTGCAGCGATGCTATCCTTCCGTCTTCTGAAATCTTATAAAACTCATTATCGATAACTGTCATTTTCACCAATAATCAGAACTTCCCTTCGTCAACAGTCTTCCACTTAACAAGAATATTAGCAAAATCTTTCTTATTGATCACAATATCTCCTTAACTAACATACATATACCGATACACAACAGTTTGTTTTTCGAAATACACTAGTTAGCGTTATCCCTGGAGATAGACGATATATCTTGGAGGCCAACTTATCCTGGGCTAGGAGAGGGTTAAGTGTTATGCTTGCCCAGGAAAGGAGAAAACTAATGGTGATCTGATGTGTAGGTTCACATCCCTTTTAGATTCAGTAAGCGAATTAGATTAATAATTTATTGACACTTGTAAATCCGTTGGGAGGTCGACAGCTTCTGAAAGAGGTCGTGCTCCGAGTTGTAACTTAGATGCGGAGAACGCTGTACTGGTTGTGGATGTGACGATTCCACTCCACTTTGTGTGAGGATTCTACGAGACGTGGGTTGCAGCTGGGCGTTAAGCTCTCAAAGCTTAGCTGCTTCCACCGCTGTGTTGTGCTTCCCTATAAAACAGTTTACAAACATATCATTCACCAGGACACCTACCTGAGTGACTGGTGTGTCACGTCCAGTCACTCACCGTGATGCCACTAGACACTTGCTAGGACACCAAACACTCACTCACCATCAAGACACTCGTCACATCTTAATAAAGGATATCACCAGTTCCTCACCAGTATACAACCGAAGTACGACGTAGGTGCGTATCCCTGCTTGATAGTACGATTGTAATGCTTGGAGCCAATTAATCCTGGGCTTGAGAGTTCAGAGTGTGGTCATGCTTGACCAGTGACACGGAGAAACAATGGTGAATGCTGATGTGAGGTGTCACACCTGCTTATCAGATTCACGTGTAAGCGATTAGATGTAATAATTGATGGGGTACACTGTTGAAACCGTTGGGATGGTCACAGGCTTTGAAGAGAGTGGGTGGTCCGAGTGTTGAACATAGAGTGGGTGAACGCTTGACAGCCGATGTGGGTGTGACGATCTACACACTTGTGTGTATCATTGCTGACGCAGACGTGGGTGGCAGCTGGCTTGAAGCCAGCTTTAGACTGCTTCACACGTGGGTGGTGACCTTCCCTTAAAACAGTTTCACATCATGCATTGACACAGTGTCCCCACGCTTACCTGAGTGGGTGGTCCACGCTTACCAGTGTCATCACGTGTTGCACAACACTGGTACTCACCAAGATACCACCGTTTGCTCAAGAAGACATCACCAGTCACACGCCACGGAAGGTTTAATGGAACGTTTTTCTTTTTCTTTTTTCCCCACTTTTGATGATTTCAGTTTTCTTACCACTGTCTTCCCCTGGTCATTCGTCACTACACACCCCGTGCGCATTGCATGTTGATCATACGTGCCACAGCACGTGGTCACCACACACCCCGAGGTATTCTTCATCCATGGTTACCAGTTACTCCGCTGCACGTTTTCATTACAGTCCTGAATGGGTGGTCACACCGTGCTTGACATCACGAGTGGGTGGTCACACCGTGCTTGACATCACGAGTGGGTGGTCATCACGTGCTTGACAGCACGAGTGGGTGGTCACCACGTGCTTGACAGTACGAGTGGGTGGTCACCACTTGCTTGACAGTGCGACTGGCTGGTCACCACGTGCTTGACAGCACGAGTGGGTGGTCACCACGTGCTGCACAGTGCGTAGTCATCATATTCCCCAGAGCATGTGGTCAAAACGCGTTCCTCAGTCCATGGTATATTGTTAGCTTGCACGCCTTGTACATAGTCTGCATGTGCTTCCCAGCGAGTGATCAATAAGCACTTCCTTACCTTATGTGAGTTAAGAGCCCGCTCCCTGTAACATGGTTAACAGAGGAACCCCAGCTCCTGATCACCAAATTCTCTCCTATGTAAAGTTAATATGTGCTCCCCAGTGCGTGGAAATCCTGCGCAGTCAATGCGTGGTGAGTGTCGCGCCCAGCGCGCCTTCATACCCCTTCCAATAAGAGAGTAAAGAAACAGTGAGATGTTATGTTCTTTAGGAATAATGATTTTATCTATGGAAGAGAAAACCTTAGATAATGATAATTAGGTTTTTCGTTCATACTAAACTTTTTATGTTGGGTATTGAATCTTTATCGGGATGTTGATAGACGCTCTGTTGGGTGATGTTCAGTAATCTCCGTTATGAATAGCTACCCACATCCATCGAGATTAACTTTACCATTTTCTTTTTCTCTTTAGTGAAATATCAAATAATTGTTTTACAGTTCCAGTATGAAAGTAGTTTTAAAATTCAGAATTTATTTTACAGTTTTTCGATGATCACTGTGAGGAAGTCTTTTGATGGACGTGTATATATCGCGTATGGACGAAAGCTCATCCCGAGTTCTGCTTGCAAGCACTGCTGTGTTCTATGCCAATCAATTTCATGAAATGTTAATGCAGTAGACTGATTGACTAACGCAGATCTAAAGTACACATTAGAAATAGGTATTGTATAATATTTGGTAGTAAGCTGGGTGGAAATGAAATTGTGAAAAATATTCCAAAAGAATTCATATGAGCCAAAGTCACAGCCGAAACACGGAGCGAGACGCGTGAGTTGTGTCGATGAAGCGTTACACCATTGGTAGGTTTGAGACCCCTCGGTGCCGCTGCCAGATATGCGTTTGACGTGTTCCTATCGCGGTACTTTCATCGCTATTACTTTTCAACCACGTACGAGACATGAAGAATTTCTCAATTAGAAATTCATTTACATTTCCTGTCCACCGTTGCTTAATCCTGTATCAACCTGAAAAAGAAACATAAACTAATATTTCCCAGAAAACCGAAATCTGGTCTGTCTGCCTAAGGCGCTGGGCTGCGGTCACGTTGCGCTGTGTTCATTGGTTCTCGACACGCTGCCGTCAGCCAACCACGAAATGAGAACAGTGATTGCCATGAAGCTAATATGTCTCTTACACTGTTGGCTGAGTAGGCCACGCTATGGTTTATGGACCGTATTTTGCAGGTCCTTGTAGTCTCGAGAGACGATAGAAGCAAGTGAATAGCAGCTAATATGTCTTTTACACTGTTGGCTGAGCAGGCCACACCATGGTTTAAGAACCGAAGTTTGTGGGTCCTGGTAGTCACGACGGACGTAAATGAATACCAAACATTCATCCTTAAACTCCAACGAGAATTTACCATCCATATGTGTGTGTGTGTGTGTGTTAAATTTTTCCTTAAGTTCAAAAAAGTAAATCGGTATCACTTTCCGGTCTTGGCACAAACGGCAACAAATGGAATTGCTGTCAGGATCATGAGGCAACAACATATTCCGCCTCCCTGTCAGATAAACATCTATGACATTACCATATGTAAGTAGCCGGATTGCCGCCGACTGGCCACATTCTCCCGTCACTGGCACGAGTCTGCAACTCGTATCTAAATCAACAAAATAGTTGGCTTGAATCTTAATATTACTCACAGTCACTCGTCAGCCAGCGATATCCATCGGTGTATTAGATAACTGATAGAAAACTAGGATTATTTACCTCATGAATTAACGAGTGTGGTATCCCGTGGATATGGTCACTATCATTAGGACGGTAGTGAGATGGAGACTGTTAATCGTATCTTCTTATCAATAGCCGCTGATAGCGGAATTTGGGGAGGAGATTGGGGGGTTTAGGAAGGAGGTTAAGGAGGGCAAGCAAAGGGTCGCTCTACCTCCTCTTGGTCATCAGACCAGCACGACATAGCACAACACTTAAGTCTTTTTGTTGTCACCTCGTCAGTTGAGTTGAGATCGCTTCTTTTCAGCACAAGCTGACTGTAACAAATATATTGTTTCTTCGTTTCTCTCTCTCTCAGTGGCTCTGTTTCATCACTCATTATATAGTAGCGAAAATATATAGACACGGGCCTGTGATATGTATGCATGATCCTTTTGTTATATCGTCATATAGGCTTACTAAGCGAGGGTGAAGCCTCCAGGCGGCTGCCTACTAATGTGATGTTGGGTGATGTGAGGAACTGAAGGACGGAGGAAGAACAAGGCTCTGTCTAGGAATGTGTGAGAGGCTTAAAAGTTGGAGATGAACATCCTCCCTTAATGTCTTCACCTAAAAAGCGGTTAATGGAACAGCAATCCTCTTATTCATACAACTGGTAACTGGAAGTAATTTGATTGACGAACTGGCCTATAGAAGTTTATCGATAGAAAATTCAAGTTTCTGAAGAATACAGATTATTTTTGACATACTAACCAAGTTGAAATCAAAGGAAGATTCATAGTTATAAACCATACCGTCCATAAATTTCCATCGCAGCTTTACGTCAGTGCAGCCTAAAGATGAAATTTACATAAAATGGTAGAAGACTATTTGTAATGTAGATTACAATCCTTCTAACATATCGCACATGTAAAAAAATTGATTACATTAATATTTCTTGCATAACCTTATATACATACTAAGTGCATTTTACGTAGCTTCCTGTTGTTAAAAACCACATATGTTAGTTGTGTTTTCAGGCAAGTTAGGCTCAAGCTAGGCATCCTTTCCTTGATAGCTCCATGATCCATCGAGACTTAATGCTTTGAGCGCGTCAAGAGAAAGCACTGACGCACAGAACTTCAGGGGAATGGTGGAATTTCATAGGAGCGGTTTTCATATCTCGCTATACTCGTAGAAGCGTTGAGTGCTTCTTGGGATGATGGTGGTGCCCATGTGTGTGATGCTGGGTACCTTCCTTGAGTGACGGTGTTGGTGGATGCTTGCTGGGGTGGTTGGTTAAGTTGGCGACTCCAGCACCTCATAAACCTTCAACCTGCAACGAAGAGACATCAGTACAAACGCAGCATCCAGTGGATTTTTCTCCAAATTTCGATTTCGGTTTTACTCTGACCTCAAGCATTCACAAACGTGACGGCTTGATAGCAGATGCAAGTGTTTGGCTATATTCAGGCGACATCATGTTACCTGGGTAAGTCAGTAATGAGAGCATCACAATTTTTCTCGTGTTTACAGAACCCATGGGGTCCTCTACCACAAATAGTGTCCTTCGCATAGCTTGCTGTCGGACATGCAATCACACTTGAAGAATATAACTTTCAGGTAGTTCTTTATAATTAGTGTTAATTAATGTATGTTTTTATTCATTCATCTCTCATCTTTGGGTAGGGGTTGCAGTGTTGGAGAGCAGTAATAAGCAGACTAATAATGGCGACCACAGTGCTTGCGTTGGGGGGTGTGGTAACGAACACAATGCAGCGTCATCAGGGGAGGGGCTACGGTGAAGAAAAACAGGACACCGCTCGTAGAAAAGCAGAAGAGAATGGGACACGGAGACGATAACGAATGGAATGAGGAACGAAATTTCCTTTTTACGGGGATGGGTGAATGGTGGGAGGGCAAAGCTCCCAGAAAGAGGTGATGGTTTCGTGAGGGGAGGTAGGGAGGCCGCCCAGGTGGTGGCGACGCGCCCCCAGACGACAAGATGGCGGGCGGCATGCGTGTGGCGCCACAAGACATACCTCACTCCGCCCCTCAGCCACTGAACATACTCCCTGGGGTGAACAAGAGTATTTCACTGCGGGACAGATATTCTTGGACATATCATGCATACCCGTGCAGTCTCACAGTAATAGGAGGAACGGTACACGTGCTACATAGAATACCGATACCGAATTTCGCCCATACATCCTTCCTTTCGCACTCCTTTCACAATCACCGAGGCATTCCTGCTTCCTGTTTTCCCTCTTCCCTTCCTTCTTTCCTTTATCTCTCACCCACCACCTCCTTCTCCTTCAGTAATCACGCACCACAGCCCGCCTCATGACCTGACGCTGAGAGCTTAACCAAGGTCTATAATAGTCAAGCAGAAAAATAGGAAGGCAAGAAAATGGCGGCAGAGGTGATCACAGATGATTACGGTAGCAACACCCAAGACCAGAAGAACTACATCCTTACACTTCCCTCGATAAAGAGCTGAAATTAAGCGGAGGAAAAGAGGAGACGACACAATCAAGGCTCTGACGTTTTCTGTCTCGAGTTATAACACACACTGGCGACATGAGTCCTGCTAAACCATTCAGAACCTACATAGACCATTTAAAGAATTTATGAACTGATAAAGATGCACGATGGTTCCCGACGCATTAAGACTATATCAAATGGTGCTGTATATCGCAGCATTACGATTTCGGGTTTTGTGTGCAACGATGTGAGACGCCGTAGGGATGATGCTGCATGATGATGTGGGAGAGTACGATGTCGTCGCCTTAGCGAACGACTTTGAGACAACGTCAGGGTCCTAAACCATTGAGAGCGGTGTCGGGGTGGTTACTGGCTGCAGAATGGCGATTGGATGATCCCATGTAGATAATATGGAACAGCATCGAAGTGGTGTTGGACGATGTGCGACGGTGTCAGGTAGAGATGGACAGTTTGGGTCGGTGTCCGGTTGGTGTTAAATGACGTGAAACGGTATCGGTGAGGTGTTGGACGATGTGGGATGGTGTTGGAATGGTGTTGGACAGTGGGGAATGGTTTTAGGGCGGTGCTGAGAGATGTCCGGCGGTGTCGAGCTGATGTTGGACGACGTGGAACGGTCATATGTCTGCCGGTGTCGAGCTGATGTTGGTCGACGTGGAATAGCCAGAGTACTGCTGGATGATGTGGGTTGGTGTTGCAGTAGAACTGGGCGATGCAGGATGGTGTTTGGGTGGTACTGGACAATGTGAGATTGTGTTTAGGAGGTCCTGGACGAAAGTGTGGAATGATGGTGGGCTGCTGCAGTAAAATGATAGATGATCTTGGCTCTCTGCTTGTCGATGAATAATGGAATTAGGTTGCTATCATACCTTATGGGATGGTGTTAGGATGGCATTCAACTCTATGAGACAGTTCGGGGATGCTGCACGACTGTTACAGTATCTAACAGTGTAGGATGGTGATACAGTGTCACGCTGTTATGGGAGGATTTGGGACGAAGACAGGGTAGTACAGTAAGATACTTGACGCCAATGCATTGACGCTAAACAATTTGGCGGTGTCAGTGTAATGCTGGACGATATGATGTTGTATAAGGGATCTGCCGGAGGATGTGGTCCATGCTGAACAACGTGGCACGGTGTCAGATTGACACTAGTAGATTTGAGACGTTGCCGAGGTGGTTGGGAATGCTGAGAGATAGTGTCGGGTTGGTGCTAAATAAATTGGGACGGTGTCGTAGAGATGCTGATGGTGTGGAATGTTGTCATGATTATCCTTAGGATTATCACCCGAAGATTCACCTGAGTGGTGTGTATATTCTGTCAAGACGACTTTCAATACAACAATTACAAAGAAATTAGAGACCAAGTATTCCGATAGAATAGATATTCAAAATGTATAATTAGAATGATCATTTCTATCAAAAACATTTTACTCGACGTGATTTCTCCAAAGATATTCGCAAAGACCAACCTAACATAAACTTCTTTAGGCCATGTGCTACCAGTGGGGCAGGAAGCCATCCTAACCCAAGCACAAACACAGGGTCAGGTGGATGACCACATCCACCCCCAGTTCCCCTTCCCTAACCTCCACCAGCGAAGCATTTTTATCATATGTAGAACCAAGAATTCATGGGCGGTGCCAGTTTCTTTTTTCCCTCAGGAGAATAATAACAGAGGAAATGATGCGAAGCTATTAGGACATGTCTAGGAAGTGGAGCCAAGATCGCAACACAGAAAAAGGTATATGTACATTTTGAAACACCCTTTAGAGGTTCAGAAATCAGTCTCATCGTTCCCATCTTGGTCAGTACGAAGTTTCAAAGATTCAGGTGTAAAACAAGTTAAGCAAACTGTTAATCTCGTTAATGGTCACCAAGGACTTTCTGCCTATCATCTCGCTGGTAAGATTCCTATGTCCCTCACGCCTCATTTTCTTAGAACTCTCATCTACGCGTTAAATGAGACAGTTGGTTGTATGAGATCATTGCCGTTGATATGTAGCCACAATGACGAGTCCGAAGCAATTTAACGTTGGCATCCCACTGGAAATTTAAAACAGCACCCGATTCTTTATATAACATCGACACCTTGCACATACCATTCACACTTCACATCTACCATCTACACACCCTACCTACTTCTTACACACCTACATTTACAATCTACACACCTATACCTACTACACATACCTAATACCTACCAGCCGCTCTTCATTAACTCCATACATTCCCTTGTATTACATTTTTTTTTATCAAGACAGTAATGACCTTCATCTGCCTCGTTCAGTACATACTGTACTCATTAGTGCAATTATTTCCTTCACTTACCAGTATATCAACACTCTGTATCTTATACATTCATGCTATCTATAACCTGTGTATGTCGTCTTTCCATCAGAACATTAACACTGTCCATTAACCAGTACTTCAACGCCTTAAATCCACCAGCTATTTCCCCTCACCCATTTAACACATACCCGTATCTTGCTTTACATGTCACCCATCAGTCCGTTTATTTATAATTTTGCCCATAAATACATCCATACCCTCTACCAACATGCACACTCCCCACCCACCCATTTCACAACCACACAGTACATCCCACACCATTCCTCGTAACAGTCTTATAAATCCACACCGATACCGTCCACAGCCTCCTCCACCTGCTAAATGTATCCAGATCTCCACCATTTGTCAGTAACAGTCACACAACGACCGTACTGTCACCTGATGTCAACGCCACACCAATCACCGCCCGGCAATGTTGATCCCCTGACCCCGTTAGTAAGATACTTTAGCTTTCTTCGTGTAGAATTCCGGAATAGGATTTCATTATGACGGGGAACACCTTCTCCTGTGACTTAGGGATCTGAGGTTGTCTGTAGGCGTCGTTGGATGTCCATAGCTTCCTTATAAATAGCTTCTGACGAAGGCACGTGTGAGCCGCCCTGGGGAAGGTCTTGTGTGAATGAATGAAAACGTCTCACCTCCCATAGCTTCTTTCTCATTTTCTTTCGTTTTTAGTTATGTCGCTTCGCACATTAGCAACGGGCGCTGTGAGCGTACATTATTTTTTTCTTTAGTTTATAAGGAGTTCATTTGTCTATTCATTTTAAGGTAGTGATGTCAGATACTGCCAAGATTAAGCAAAGTAGATATGTTAGCCGAGACTAATCAAAGTTTGTGTGTTGGGTGTACTTTGGGAAATCACTAATATTGTATCAAATATCGTTCAGCGGTGTGAAAGGTTGCTGCCGTCAATAACTATCTATCTTGATCATCTGTTTGACTTCTGTTGCAACAGAGAGGTATGCAACAGAACTACACATTCATTTCAATAAGACTTTTCTCTACCGTCTTTTCGTATCAAGATATATGCAATTCTTCCATAACTCGTCTTGCTAGTTCCAAGTTGTGCCCCGTTTATATATATTCTGCATATGGTTATCACTGTTTGGTATGTATGAATAGTAACCCACCTGCTCGCGCTTATCAGAAATACGATGTAGTCAATGTATAGTGTTAGAATACTGACGTAGGACCACCATTTCCAAAATTTCTGTGGAGATTCTCTATTATATAGTCAAGTGTTCCCGCTTTTTGTGTAAGCATTTGTTTGTTTCACTTTTACGATAGAACCGTAGCGCCTAGGTGGTCCCAAATTTTGAGTGTAGATATTTCAATATTGAGGCAAAGTGTTATGCTTCTGTACGTTGCCTTTGAATTTTATGATGCCTTACAAACCATGGCAGATACAAGAGTTATCCCAGTGAATGGTAAATACATGAATAGATTCATTAAAAGCGAAAAAATTTTCCTTTATTTTAGGTGAATACATCCAGCGGGTTCATGATACTGTTTGGAAGGCTTGGGTTTCCCCGTGGAGCGTAGCATTTGGAGAAGGGAAACAAAACTTAAAGCAGGATGTGGCTCTTGCAGAAGGGTTGGGGGTATTACTGAAACGGTAGT
Source organism: Panulirus ornatus (assembly GCF_036320965.1). Classification (NCBI taxonomy): domain Eukaryota; kingdom Metazoa; phylum Arthropoda; class Malacostraca; order Decapoda; family Palinuridae; genus Panulirus; species Panulirus ornatus. Next base: position 29,211,306 of record NC_092241.1, read on the forward strand.
GACACTTTCACTGGACCCATAACACTCAAGATGACGCCATAGCATTTACAGTGTATATGTGGCCTTCGAGGCAGAAGCGTATTCCCTACACTGGGTACGCTATAGAGTGACGCATCTCCGAAAGCGGTACGATATCGATGGGGATGACGCCCCCCCGAAAGGAAATTGCGTTAGTTACGCCACTAGATATAACAGTTCCAAGTGGAGGGTTGTCACTGACAGTGGTAATATGACCCTGCCTGAATGAGATGAGACCTCTTTAAGAAAATGACCCATGTTCTGTGGAAGTCTTGGCACTCCTGTATGGGCTTGGCAGTACCATCGGGGACTCGCTGTACTACCTGCTGGGGGGGTGTAGCACTCCTGCTGGGTGCTTAGTGCTCCCCAACGGGGGTGCACTAGCCACCTAACACTCCCGCAGGGGAAGTTATTAAGGGCTAGCTGAAAGAAGAAAGTAATATTCTTTCTCTCACTAAAATTAGGCAGTCTTTTAGGAAGGGATCCAAGATGACGTAGACTATTTCAGTTACCGCAACCACATATGTTTGTATACCTCTTCTGTTTACTGTTACCACATCTTATCGTTAGTCGTCACTGGCCCATTTCTCATGGTCGTCTTCATGTTCTGTGTCACAGGTCAGTGAATAGGATCTTCATCCTAACTAAATTTTGAGAGAAGAGCCAGATATCTCAGGTCTCAGGTTCTGCTGCTGTTACACTCATGGATACTATATAGGACTTCCAACCATTATAGTAAACGTTATATCTAAGGTTTACTTTGGTATTTGCCGCTAGGAGAGCAGACGTGACTTTCTGTGTTTAGCAACACGACTGTTAAGACTCTCAACATAATATTAAGTACAATGATGTTTCTTCTGGTAACTGCACAAAATGCTTAGTAATTCTTTACTCTGCACTTTCATCATCATCCAGACGTGTCATACATCAGACAGACATAGTCTATCAAGAGAACGTATTTATAAATCTCAAGCTTCTATCCTCCCCAGGCTTTGGTACGGTCCCACAACACACACACACGCACGAAAGAAAAACATACAGAGGAATGCCTTCTAAATTTCCACATCATAAACATCAGCTATTCGAGAGTCGCTGACCCCCAGTTCATATTCTGGCGGCCGTTACTGCGACTATCAACCTGTTAACGGCCTCAGTTAAATCCGTTTATCGTGTAGTTAACTCAACTGTGATGTGTTTGATCAGTAGGAATGTAGTTATGGGAGTCCCGGACATTCCCTATGCGGCAGAGGAGGTGGTGTCGTGTGCAGGGTGAGAGTGGATGGAACGGGTTGCTTGCGTAAACCCGCACCGTACGGTGGGTTGGTGCATACATGTGAGGGAGGCAGAATGTCATTGAAGTTCCTGTGATGGAAAGGTATAGAAAAAGTGAGCTGTAAGTTACGATGATGCACGGGAAGGTTCTATCGTAAGGTAAATAATGATGGGGTGATAGTTTTTGAGTCAGGAATAACAGTTTTGACATTGTAGGCCAGGCTAGCAATTAGTATAGTTGCCTATGGTAGGGGGTGGGGGATTGGTGGGCTTCAGGTTAAGTAGAAGTATTTCATGAGTGTTTGGAAGTAAGCTACGAGATAAGGGATCGTTAGCTTGAGAATAAACTACGCCGTGCTTAAAGACATTTGCGCTGGTGAGGAAACATATATATATATATATATATATATATATATATATATATATATATATAAACAGAGATATAATGGCAAAATATTCTTTTACCTTCAGTTCTTTTCCACTGTTCATTATGAAACAATGGAGACCACTCGTTGGTGTAACACAAGGAATATATTCATTCTGGGTTCACTGGACGTTATAACACAAGGAAAACATTTATCTCCAGGTCTCTTGTTGTTGTAATACAAGCACATTTTCTTCTGGCTCACTGATCTTTATAGTACAAGGAGAACGCTTAACTGCATCATGAGCTAACAGTCGGGTTTCCTCTATACCCAGCGACTGTCACAAGCCTGGGAGAAAGAAATGAGTAGCATATCTTCGTAATGGATGGTCCTTAGTATAACAGTCATTTCATATTATACCCTCCGGAGAAGATATATTAATGACCCCTAGTTAGATATATAGTTCACACTGGACTTCAGTATCATTAGTTATGAACATCTGGAGAAGTTAATGTTCTGTATATAAATTTTCCGGAGGTAGAAGCATTAAATATATAGTCTGCCACAGTGATGAACTTGGTGCTTGGTGATGGTGGGTGGCAGCAGCAGCACGTAGTGGCGGGTGGTAAAAGGTAACGGTGGGTGGCAAGGGTGGCAGGAAGCAGTGACGGATGATAAGATGTGGTGGTGGGTGGGTGGAAGCAATACATAGTGGGCAGTGTCAGAACATGTTAGGTGGGAGAAGAAAAGAAAAAGCTTTGGGTGGCGGCTGGAGGTAGTAAATTAGATCAGGAGTTGTGGGTGGGTGGCGGCCTGATGGTGAATGGTAGCAGGGGGTGGTAGGAGGAGGGGAAGAGTGGTTGTGATGGTAGGGGTGGCAAGAGAAGTCTCATGGTAAGGAAAGGTAGTAAGGTGGCTGCAGAGATGGCGGGTGTCGGCAGATGGCGCTTCGCAGGAGAGGTGATCTTTCGCAGCAAGTTGCGGTGGGCAGTGGGTGGATGTGGTGGGTGATGGAAAGAAAAGACGGGTGACAATAGGTAGTGATGGGTGACAGCCGGGGTGTAGGGTGAGCAAAGGATGAGGTTGGTGGCATCAGGAGATGATAAGTAATATCAGGGGATTGGAAGTGGGCAGCAGGTGATGGGAGGTGATAGAAGAAGATCGATGGTAGCAAACTATAGTAAGCAGTAGCAGGTGGTAGTGGATCGCACAAGGAAATGGTGGATACAAAGAAATACAAAGAAATTTCAGACATGAACGTCGACGATGTCAGAAACTCACAGATTAGTGCAGTAAGAATAAAGAGCCATACGGAAATTCAAAGAGAAAAACTTGCAAACTTTTCAAGTAGCTAAGTAGGCGTAAATGATGTCTATTTTGGACTTGAAGCGATGTGTTTATCAACTCTATTCTGAAACGTACCTGTAGTACTACTGTCAACCCCTCGAACTGGTAAATCACTCCATACATTAATAATCCTGTCGAAGAAAAACCACTTCTCATTCGAGGTAAAACGTTATGCCCACGAGTTCGTATACATTATACGAGTGAAATCAGATGAATCAAGTCTGAAGGAGCTGCTTAAATCGAGATTATTGAGGTCTTTAATAATTGTGAATACCTGTATCATATCACCTCTTAAAACTTTGTTTTCTTACAATGCAGCCCCTTAACAATACCGTTGCTATATGTGAGAAGGAGAAGCAGCACCAAGACTGATCCCTTTGGCACACCACTTGTCACGCCTGACCATATGTGGCTGAGATGTTACCCGCTACTCTCTGTTTATAGCCAGACATCCAACTTCCTAACCACTGAAAGTAGATTCCCGTCTGTACCATATGCATTAACTTTCTCAGGTAACCTTTGATGCGGAACTTTATCGATTGCTTTTCGAAAGTACAAATGGATAACATCAACTGCATTATTGTCTTTGCACATGTTGATTATATTGTGTGAAGAAAAAAATGATCTGTGAGATTTTGAAGTTGACTGATTTCGCCTGAAATCATGTTGAGAATTGTGTATCAAGTGGTGGTCCTCGTAATGGTTTATAGCTTCGTCCTCAATGATCGTTTCCATAAATATGAATTGTAGAACGGCCTCAGGAGGTGGTATATTGGGGAGGGATATGGTAGATGATAGCACATTATGGTACATGGCTACATAACATGAAAGGTGGCAGAAAAAGGTGATGGTAGGTGGCAGCAGCAGCTGGTGAGGCTGCTGCACTAGATTGTAGTGGATGGTTCGCTAAACTGGTTCTTCTCTTTCCTCTCATCGTTACCTGCATCCTCGTTTGAATTTGTTTGCCATAGTGTTACTATTTTGTAATGGGTTTTATCTACTATCTAATCACTTTAAAGTTTATTGGTCATATATATTTTCATTGCTTTAAAGTCTAAGTTAAGTCTACTATGTAAGGATGAGAAATACACTTGTACATGAAGTTAAATCTTCTTTGACCTAGATTAGATGTTCAGTTGGTGTAAGTTTGAAAGTTATGTGGCACATTACCTCGTAAAATCTGGAGTCAGAAATTTACTTACAGGGTTTAAACTCAAGAGTAAAGTCAGCGTTCAAGGTGGACGCACCTATACTTATGAAGCGAAGAAAAGCTGGAGTTCTTAGAGGGTCAAACACAGTAGGGGTGTTTGTGCGGTCCTGCGACTGAGTTCGGATTACTTATACCAACACGGAGTTACGCTTTGAGGTGGAAAACCCGGTGGAAATGTATGGAAGAGAGTATTTTGGGAGGCGAGGAAGAACAACAATACCGAAAGGGGGGTGGGGAATCTAGAGAGAGAGAGAATGAATGAGGAAATGTAGAGTAACTCATGTCCCGAACTAGTAGTGGACATTTGATCTTACTCATGTCCTTTCTCTTCCTCTTATGATATGATTTTTTTTCTTGTATCATGTGTACCCCCTCCCCCCCCCCCCCTCTCTCTCTCTCTCTCTCTCTCTCTCTCTCTCTCTCTCTCTCTCTCTCTCTCTCTCTCTCTCACCGTCCATCATCTGCTTCTCCTACTTCCTGTTCTCTGCTCCCGCTACCGCTGCCTCCCTCTGCATCATACCCCGGCTCTTTCCCAGTCATGGTCGTTCCCATTACTCACGTCGCCCGAGGGCTGGGTGGAGGACGCAGTCATAATTGCTCAGGCTTGACGCTTCTGCCTTCAGCATCCGTTAGGATCAACTGGCTGCTGTACCACAGATTGAGAAAGAAGCGTGTCCGATCATGGAGGGGGGTAAAAAAATGAATGGCAAATGATTGACTGGGGTGAATATTATGTGAGAACAGTGATAACAACGACGATGAAACTGCGCCGGTTATTGACCGTTATTAATTTGCCATTGTCTGCTTATGAACCTCAAAGCTCGGGACTAAAAGCAGATACGCCTAAAATGAACTTGACAAAGTTAGACATCATGTCAAGCTGGGCCACGTTAGCTTAGGAATCCTATGCTGAGCTGCTTAATATGGATCTGACAGGTTAGAACTCCGTCTGGAGCTGCTTGACATGAGCCCGGCACCGTGGGATACTCCGTGGAGCGTCTCATTATTAGCCTGGTGATGAGGAACATCATTTGAAAATACCAGGGACGAGGTTAGCCATCCAAGACTCCACATAAAGTTGCCGAGCAGGGGCATACCGGAGTGATGCCTTATGTAGAACTGTTAAACATGATCATGGCAGTGTGCATTACCCAGTAGAGTTGCCTGAAATGACCTTGAGGCGTTTGGCAGTATATGAACCTTCGTGATATGAGCTTTACATCATAGGAAGCATGAGAAAGTGTCCAAAATGTGCATGGTGTGGTACCCAACACAACGTGGAAGAGACAAACGCAAACCTGACAGTATAAGGGAACACATAGAATTGTCTGAAAAAGGTCCTTCGTAAAAATAACAGGACGTGTTCTGAGGATAAGTGGATAGGTTGCTAACTCTAGTGATCTGGGAAAGCAACTCATCTCGGGTGCAACAAAGCCAATGGACGGGAAGGTTTGTTTGAGGTGAGAACGGGTACATGCAGTGGGATGAGGAGACGTCACTGTACATTGATGAAGTCAGGGCTATGGGCTGATGTCTCCTTGTGACAACCTATTCCATCGGTCTCACAAATGCTTGTGGTAAACGTTTGATCATGATATGGGCAAACGTTAATCATGATATCTCGGCCGAAGAACTTAAGGAAGATATGGTGCTCAGCTCATCATCAGCAGTGGTTTGCAACTGGAACTCTGCCGTTAGTATTATTGCTCTCAGGGATCACACGATGACGCAGTAAGGTAGCTAGTTCATAGAGAGAAGATGAATGTAAAATGTCGTCCATCATAATTTGTCTCACGGATAACTCTCCACAACCACCTAGCGCGTAGAGTCCACCTCCAAATCTTGCACACCGTATCCACCAGTATCTCCTGTTCCATGTTACAGTTCAATGTCTTTGGGAGCGATGAAAACACCCTTCCCAGCGGTTATCATACACTCAACACAGTTTCTACTTTGTTACCATCGTTCGACTAATGTTCACTGTATTCAAGCTTTCGTCTTTCACTTTTTCCTTTTTTTCATCGTCGATAGATGATTCTTTCTCTTGTATTTGTGACACATCAGTCGCTTGAACTTGGATGGGAGTTGAAAGAAGAATCGTAAAATATTTGCAGTCATGACTGTAGCTTCTCCAGCGACATCAGCAGTGAGGAGAGCTATGGTGTGGGGAAAGGAAAGGGTGGAGGAGAGGTAAATGCAAGGTGCATGAGGGGCGAGCTGGATACAGAGGGAAGTGAATGATCGATGGTGGAAAAGAAGGAGGAAGTGGAACAATTATAAATGGAAAAAGTACACTAATTAAGGTGGTTGGAGGGTTGGGGAAATACGGTTGGGGAAAAACCTAGTGCAAGCTCAGAAGATGAACTCCTCTACCCAATTTTGCTCCCTTCCCTCCATTCTCAGTCTCCCGTCTCTCCTCCCCCTCCCACTTTAGTCATCCCCTCTGCTCCCCTCTCTTCTCCGTACATGCCTTCCAGCCCAGGAAGCAGTGCTGGCATAACTAATCCGAAATCTGTCGTGGAACCGACCCAACTATACTGTGTTCGGCCCTCCAAGAACTCTAGCTTTCTGACACCTTGTGACTATAGATATAACCAACATTAACACTGACTCTTTAATCTTGATTTGCAACATTAACACTGACTCTTTAATCTTGATGTGGAAACCTGCTAACCGTAACTAACTCTAGATGCTTCTATATAGATAACTGAACTTTTAACGTGATACCTACTCAACCTTTAACTTACCCCCAGACAGAATCTTGCTTCATGAGCCGCTACACTTTTCTCTTCTTGACAAACCTAATCTAACTTGCACCTTTAAGCATGGAAAGTGTAGATCTCCAGCAACTCGAAGTTGATGGATAGTCGACGTAAGACGGTGGAGCGATAGTCTCGAAAAGAGAAATCGCATGAAAACTGCAAAGGTCGCTTAGTTGGAGAGAGAGAGAGAGAGAGAGAGAGAGAGAGAGAGAGAGAGAGAGAGAGAGAGAGAGAGAGTCCCCACTGGTCCACTATCAATTCAAACATAGGAATATACTGAATATGTGAGAATGATGTAGACACTGACACAAGCTACCGTACCTTGAAATCTTTCCCTGCTGAAGAAGAACTTAACGAAGTTGATAATAAGAAAGAGTTTTACAGTAATGAGTCTCTCTCTCTCTCTCTCTCTCTCTCTCTCTCTCTCTCTCTCTCTCTCTCTCTCTCTCTCTCTCTCTCTCTCTCTCTCTCTCTCTCTCCTCTTCGAAAGGAAAAAAAATCCAGAAAAGGATACAAGAGATGAGGGAGATCTTTTCCATTTTCCCAATTTAATCTTGTGATAATTTGTAGTTAAACTCGTTATTTCACAGTCACATTAGCCGGATGATAGAGATGACATTTGCACAGTTTATAAAATTATTCCTCGTGTTAGTTGACTCAGATTTTCACTATCTTTAGTCTTTTGCAAGCTGTCCTTGGTCGCGTACGAAGCTTTGGAAGTGAAGACACTGGGACGTCATTATCTCCATTGCATCAGAAATGTGTAACTATTTTTTCTTTTCTATGTGAATTTGTTTTCGACAGGAAGTCCATATTGATTTGTCTGCCCCATTTCACATTTGTCTGACGAGTCTAAACTTAGGTGTGAAAGAGAATATTACATCTTATATACGAATGTCAAAAACTTGAGGAATGAAAACTGAGAGGGACTGGAATGGCATCGTGAATGAGGCAGTATTAGATGATAATGGACGACCAAGAGGCTTATAGATGGAAGTGAATTGAGCAGAGATTAAATTTATCACAAGGTTTGCGAAAGCGTCCCTCCCCCCCAACAAAAAAGCGAGAGTGAGGTCATTATCATCATATGTGAACAGCGAGGACAAGAAGAGTGTGACTAAATTTGATATCCGCTCCAGGGAAGGGGAATGTCAGGCTCGGAGACCTACGGAATGGATATTACTTGTTGCTGCTGCTGCTGCCACTCACCACTACCACCACCTGCTGCTGCTGTTACTGCTGCCACCCACCGCCACCACCTGCTGCTGCTGCTGTTACTGCTGCCACCCACCGCCACCACCACCTGCTGCTGCTGCTCCCACCCACCACCTCCTGCTGCTGCTGCTGCCACTCGCCAACACCACCTGCTGCTGCTGCCACCTACCACCACCACCTGCTGCTGCCACCTACCACCACCACCTGCTGCTGCTGCCACCCACCACCACCTGCTGCTGCTACTGCTGCTGCTGCCACCCACCAACACCACCAGCTGCCGCTGCTGCCACCCGCCACCGCCTGCTGCTGCTGCTGCTTTCACCACCACCTGCTGCTGCTGCCACCCGCCACCACCTGCTGCTGCTGCCACCCACCACCACCTGCTGCTGCTGCTGCCGTCTACTACCACTTATTGCCATATACTGCTGTCATCTACATCACCTGCTGTTACCAGACACAAGAACTTGTTACTACCACCCACACTCCCTCCTGCTGTCACCCACACTACCTGCTGCTACCACCCACACTAACACCTGCTACCACCCACTTCTAACACCTGTCGCTGCCACCCATACTCCCTACTGCTACCATCCACTTCACTAACACTTGCCGCTGCCACCCACACTAACTCCTCTTACCACCCTTTTCACCAGCATTTGCTGCTGCCATCCACCACCAACTGTTACCAGCAGTCCTGCTGCTGCAGCCCTTAAACAACTGCTGTTCTCCTTACCGTCTGTTGCGCACGCTCCCACTTCCCGCATCCTCCATATAATCACTTTCTGGTTCTACAAAGCATTACATCCTATAGCCATCCACCATCTTTTTCTCTTTTCATCCAGTACATCCTTCTACCACCCATCCATCTCGACACGACAGGTATTCCCTTGTGGCCACTCGCTGGTGCCTGATGCTGCCTGACCGCTTATATCTATCTGCTCCCACATGATAGATCTCTCTATCTTCTTCCCCCATCCATCTTATCATACTCCTGCTACACCACAATCTTTTTTCTGCCACCAGTTGACTCACTGTGCTTGAGAGTTTTTTTTAGAGCAAAACAGTTTGCAAAACACTTTGCCATAGAATTTCCAAGGGGAATATACTGCCTTCATACTAGCGTTTCTTCTCAGCTTATTTTTTTTTCTCGCTGGAGGGTGTGGCCAGTGATGAGATGCCTTTTGCATTACGATTGTGTTTTTACCACAGATAAGATTATGATCACAGATAACCTCGTCATGGACCATCAGGTCTCTTGTTATCAGATCTATCCTTATCAGCTAACCACCATCTCCTGCTGTCACCCACCATATTTTGCTGTCACCGACCAAATCCTTTTCCCACACACCACTTGTTACCATCCACCATCTTGTTCTGCTGTCCCCCAGCCACTTCCTTCTGCTACCACGACTCTCCTTTCTCCCGTCATACATGTGCTGCCATCTTTCACCCGCTCTTTCTGCCACCTCTAGCCACCCGCCGCTTCTTATTTGCAGCTCATTACCTCTTGCTGCCACTAATTACATCTTGCTGCCACTAATTCATACTACTACCACCTTACCGCTCTTGGCTGCTAATCACCACCTTCAACTGTCACCTCCTCCTGCCAGTCGTCGCCTTTTACTGCCACCTTCTCCTGCCATTCGTCGCCTTTTACTGCCACCCTCTACATCCTTTAATACTCCACCACAGCTTACAGCAACCCAAAGTCTCTTGCTGCAAATCACTATCGTTGCTTCCACTCATTATATATTGCCTCCCTCCACCACATCCTGCTGCCCCCAACTATTCCATTTTTCCCCACTCAGTGCTATCTGATACGTCGTGGGCCCCAGCAGTGCTTGCTGCATCCCTATACTTCCTTCTTCCATCTACTGTATACTGCTATCACCTTCCGAGCATCTACGAGCCTCCTGTTGCCATATGCACTCTGCTTCCACGCAACCACATCCTGTTTTTACCTTACGCTTGCTGTCCACTGTCTCTGGCTGTTACCATGTACCACCTCTTGCCATCACCTACTAACCTCTAGCCAAACCCATCACCACCTGTATGCATTCACCACTTCATCTCGCCACCCATCACACATCGCTACCATCTGTCCACCACTTAACCTGTACTTTCAGCTACACACCACCTTCCGATACCAACCACCGCCTCCCATTACCATTCACCATATGCTGCCATTCCCCGCCGTCTCCTGCCACACACACAATCCCCAGCTACAGTTCAGTGCTTCCTCCTGGTGCCACCTACCACCTCCTCCTCCTTCCTCCTACTGAGTCCTGCTGCCACCCACTCTGTCCTGTTACCACCCACTGTGTTCTGCTGCCACCCACCACTACTTAAGTGCTACCCATCACTACATCCTGCCACCCACCAAGTTTATCATTCCCTTTTTACATGCAGCACTAAGTATTTATCATTGATATAATCATTATTTGAATATATGCAGAAAATCAGTATCTCTGGCTGTCTGTAACAAATGAAGCTAATATCAATTATGAGGTGGACATTAAACACAGTTTGATTGCCTATTTTCACCACAGTCTGCAATATAAGGTGACCGTCACGCTGGGGATCGTGCATTAAGGAGAGTTACTTGGTCTATAATTTACCAGACGTGTGGCAGCCGCTGGGGATGCAGGAGACCTGGCTTATTTGATGACACAAGTAGTGATATCTTTGTATTACATCGACCATTGAACCTAGGATGAATGTTCGAGTAGTGTTATAACGATTAGTTGTATGTATGTAGTCTATAAGACTATTTAGTTATAAATCTATCTATCTATCTATCGATCTATCTGTCTATCGTCTTTTTCCATACGCTATCTCGCTAACGCGGGAGACAGCGACAAAGTATAATATATATATATATATATATATATATATATATATATATATATATATATATATATATATATATATATATGTATGTATCGGTCACCGTTTTAGCGACGTAACACCAGGAACAAACAAAGAACGGCCTCATTCTCTCATATTCACTCTCATCTGTCATGTGCAATGCACCAAAACCAGAGCCCCCTCACCGTAACCATGCCCCACAGACCATCTCGTGGTTTACCCTGACCATTTCATATTCCTTGGTTCACCATAATGACAAAATGTCTCCCCTCTGTGTGCTATGTCGATGTAATTTACTCTATTCCATGCATGACATACCCTCAAGCATGTTCAGGCACTGAACACTCAAAGCTTCTCTCACACCTTCTTCAGTTCTTTCATGCATATCCCTGTTACTGGCACACCTCCCTCGTACCCTATCATTTTTTATTAGATCTACCCTCCTTGCACCACGTTCTTGTTCCCAGTCGTTTCAATTCCAACAAATTCATCCTTTCTATATATTTCTGTCCAATGCCAGTGACTCTTCGGTTCCATTATATCATTCAGCATGCCACATCTTTTTTCTTTTCCTCATTTTCTCAATTCGTCCAGGACCTTCACCTCCATTGACCACTCTGTGGCTAACTTCATAAACCATGACACCATTCGCTGTCATGTTCACTCCCAAGCATCTGCCTTCAGGTTCTCTCCTTTCAAACTCACGCTCCATCTGACTAATGTCTTCCCATTGCTAAACCTAATAACCTTGCTTTTATTCACATTTTACTCTCATTCTTTCCCCTTTCCCGCACTATTCCAAATTCAGCCGAATCTGCCACCAGTATCAGGTCATCATCACACAGCAACGAACTCGCCTCCTAAGCCCCTCCACTCTTGACATATTGAGGACCTGCTCCTCTCCCTAAAACCCTCGCATGTGCCACCTTACCAGCCCATCTATAGATAGATTAAACACCCATGGGGGACAATACACATCCCTACTGCCAACTCTTCTTCACCTGCAACCACTCATCCTCCTCTCCTCCTACTCGCACATGCACTATACTCTATGGCTAAAGACTCCCCACTGTTTCTCATAACTTTTCTCCCACAGACAGACGTCACTAGCACACACTTTGAATCCGTTCTACTTGAAAGTCATTTCTTTATTGTTAGATGAACACTTGGCTTTTAATTTCCACAAACATTAAAAGAGGGATTACAACCAAAACGTCCATCCAGTAGGTCTTACCTTCCCTTCTGAGGGGCGCTAAAGTTGCTTCCGAACTCTGTGGAGGGAGAGAAGGTTGGCCGATGTTTCATTTGAATTCTGAAGGTCATTAAAGACTCTTCAGGGAGAGGCCAGATGAGTGGGAGTACTGTGCAAGGCTCGGTATTGGGCATCATGACTCTACCACCGTCACCAGCACACATTTGGGAGCACTGATGAAAGTATGAGCTCCACACAGCTTATTTGACGTACATGTTCATATCTAAGTTATTTGTATTGATCCAATAAGGATATCAGATTGCAAATGCCTGCATCCAAAGGAATTTCTTTACTCTGTTTAAAAGAACATTGAAAATATCTATTATCCTTGCATGGAGATAAGGAAAAATAAAACTATATACATGTGGGACCTTAATCCTGTCTTTGCATATGCTCATGTCTTAGGAACACAGTATCTTCGTGAGGATGACAGGTAGCTTGTCCTACAGTACTTGAGGAATCCCAGGACACAGGGTTATGTTACATCTCCTTCCCTAGCTGTCTCCTTTGCACTTCTTAGCCTTACTCCAATCACATGACCAGTGCTCTCACACATCCAGTTAGACGATCAGTGCTCTCACATACCCACCATCTTGTTAACTCGACTCCCACATTCTTAAACTTGCCACTACTGCTTCCAGTTCCTTTCTTCCTATGGCATGCCAACATCACTTGCTCATCACACGTCCACCCTCTCTGCCACCACTGTTAGCACATTAGACGCTCATACACTCATGGTATTTCACCATATATGCCTACAATCCCCATGTTGCTACTTTTTCTGAACACCATCATAGCCCACCAGCACTACCCTAACACCATATCCCACTAGCAGTATTTCACACCTTTAGCCAGACGTCAATTTTTCAAAGATGTTCAGGTCTTATGTTATTGATTCCATATCCCAATACCTGCCACTACCAAAGCTGACACTTTAGGAGCTGCCATCTCTTCCTTTACCCTCCCTCTCGAGCTGTTGTCATTTACCCGCAACACCCCAGGTCTGCCACACCCCTGACTCCTCGCCACTTAACCCCATAACCACTGGTCTGCTACCACTACTATGACATCTCCCTTCCCCCTACGGCTACTTACAATATCTCCACACCCCGGGCCTGCCACCTTTTCGCCAATAATTTCCACATGTACAAAGCCATTTGTGAGGGACAGAATGAGAGATGACACGTATAGATATTTTGTAGAAAGTCGAAGACTTCATCCTTCCATTGCTTTTATATATGCACAACGAATGAATCATTTAGCTGACCTTTGGCTGACCTTGAAGTTGTTATATCCTTAGCCAGCAGAGATTAGGAGATGCTGATGGAGCGTGTGAATTCTAACAACAGAAGACACATCTGTATATCGTACAGTTAACAAGCTGGAATGCAGACCAAGACAGGACCAGCTGTGACAGGCAGAGGCTGCAGAGGAATTGCCGTAATAAAGCCGCTGGAGCATTGTCCAAAAGGGCACGATTATCGTTAGGTCTCCACACAACCTCTTGTATGCCCCCGAACACGATGAGGGCTGAAGATGATCCTAGACAATTATTGTCGCTGAAGGTACCCCATGGTCGGCCAGGTTGGTCACATTTTCCTTATTACGACGAAGATTAGAAGGTGAACCGCTAAGAGGATATTTCACCGGTGGATGACCTCGCTGGAACGTATATGTGAAGGAGGAGAAGCCATCTGAGTAGATGGTGGTGATGCCTTACAGTCAGTTTGTAGCATACAAGGCCAGTCTCTGCACCCTTGATCGTCACCACATCACAGACCAACGGAAGTGAGCTGGTTGCTATAATGTACTCGATATTTAGTATGACCGGCTACTGTAGCTTCTCGATATTCATTATGACAGGCTACTGTAGCTTCTCGATATTCAGTATGACTGACTACTGTAGCTTCTCGATATTCATTATGACTGGCTACTGTAGCTTCTCGATATTCAGTATGACTGACTACTGTAGCTTCTCGATATTCATTATGACTGGCTACTGTAGCTTCTCGATATTCAGTATGACTGGCTACTGTAGCTTCTCGATATTCAGTATGACTGGCTACTGTAGCTTCTCGATATTCAGTATGACCGGCTACTGTAGCTTCTCGATATTCATTCTGACTGGCTACTGTAGCTTCTCGATATTCATTCTGACTGGCTACTGTAGCTTCTCGATATTCATTATGACTGGCTACTGTAGCTTCTCGATATTCATTATGACTGGCTATTGCAGCTTCTCGATATTCAGTATGACCGGCTACTGTAGCTTCTCGATATTCAGTATGACCGGGCTACTGTAGCTTCAGCTACCACAAGGCCTCATCTGATGCGGTGATGACAGCCATGTGTGTAACAGGTCTCTGGCTGGGGCAAACGGACCTCAAAATACTGGTTGCACTTAAGGATGCTAATCCTATCTTTAGATGAGGCTCATCCATCATGATATCTTAATATCTCAACCAGGCAGCTTTTAATGCTCTTGAAATCATCTGATGTAGCTATATTTCGACATCGTTTTGCTTTGGCTGCAATATAGAGCTATACAGATCGATAAGTGGTTTTATAAGAGGCCGAGGATCTCTTTTTTTTAAATTTCTAATCAGTAAAATCTACTCGTTATAAGTCATTGATCATCCTTTGGTGCAGAATTGGATATTTCTTATCTAAACGAGTTCAGGATAGGGTAAGAGACGTCTCCTAGCAGGCGAATACTTCTTAGAATGACGAATCACACAACTTGTGTACACGAAGTTGTCCCTCGCCCAACCTGAAGGGTTCAAGGTGACTTCCTCCTCCTCCTCCTCCTCCTCCTCCTCCTCCTCCTCCTCCTCCTCCTCACATAACAAGCGCCCACCACACACTGTAACGCTGATGAGAGCGCATGATGTTCGTTCATACCAATTAGAATACAGCTCGCGGTGCCAGAGTCTTGTGTACGTCCTGAGAGTGCTGCTGGCAGTATGTTTGGTGCAAGAACCTGAAGAGAAGGATCATGGGTATTGAAATATCGAGGATATGGAGTCCAGTTGATACATACTACGAGGAACGGCGTCAAGCACATCGCTTAAGCTGTGATGCGAGTCATGGTCGATGTGGTAACACTGACAGTGCGCTCTGCATCACGTAATACGTGTTCATTATAACGTAGGAAGCGTATAGTTCGTACCTTGGAGGATTTTGATATAGTGTGTACAGGCATGTGTTTGTGATTGGGATATGTGATGACTAAGCTTGTATATGTGTATCATGTCGTCACCCTTGTACGCGTGTCTAATTATCTGTTTGTACTGTAGAGGGAGGGAGTTTTGCACTCGTGTGTGTGTGTGTGTGTGTGTGTGTGTGTGTGTGTGTGTGTGTAGGTGTCTGTGTAGGGATCTATGTGAAGTTACATAAATTAAAGGGTGAAGGGTTAAGTGGGATGTTTTAGTAGTGGAGTGTATGGGTGTGTTGGAGTGTATGGGTGTGTTTGGAGAATAATGCGCCCCAACATTGCCATGCAGCCCACCCTGCGTGGGGTTGAAGCACCAGCGCTGCGCTCATAACCACACACACATCACGGCTGCACCGGAGCAGTCCTGCAGCACAGACCACTGCCACACTGACACAGTCCACCGCAGCGACATTACGTGGCCTATTACCCTTAACAGGCTACCTTTTTAAACCATATAAAGGAACTAACTCCCTTGTTCAAGTAATTGTTCAGGAGAGCAGCACTGCGTTCACAGTGGGATGCTGCTGAAACGAGCAATTAGTGCACGTAATGAGATCAATTAATAACATACCAGCAGGACCCTACCCATCCTGGTTATAACACACACGGGTCGGGAGGATATTGGCCCTCGTCTAAGATGGATGAAGATCATCACTGCAGGCTGGTGGTGTGTTGGAGGCCAGTGGTGTGGCTGAGAGTAGTATTAACCTTACTCTCTGAAAGTTAACTACCCACACACACACACACACACACACACACACACACACACGAGTGTAAACCCCCCTCCCGATGATCCCTTAGTTTCACATAGCTGATTACTCCCTAAGCTGGATCACCAGACAAGAATGACGAGGACATTCCTCCATTGGATATAAAATTTTCTCAGTGTAAATGAACAAAAGATGCAGGTCGGAGACGCCCTCTCAAAATGGGTTGAGGTGACCAGTGGAGTGCCGCAGGGATAATTTTTTGGGACCATTACTCTTCTTGATTTATAGGGATGACTTCCCAGAAGGTATGGTCTCCTACCTGAATGTTTTTGCAGGTAATGCAAAGGTCATGAGGGAAGTGAAAAGTATGGAGGCTTGCAGTGGCTTACAATGGGACGTCGATAGACTCAGAAGTTGGTTGGATGCATGATGGTTGATGCAGGTCAACTCGATTTGATGTTAAGTCACAGCGCAAGAGGGCCCCTATGTGATTACAGAGTCTTCTAGCAGGAAATAAACTGCAGGAATTTGTGTAAGAGAGTCTCCCCTAAGGAGAACAGTTAAGGAAACGAAATGTCTATTAAGAAATGTAAGAAAGGTATTCATACTCATGGATATGAAAATATTTTGCAAGTTGTTCACATGAGGCAAAAACTAGAATGTGCTTCGAAAGAGCTAACAGAGAAGATCCAAGGAGAGCAACAAAGATGATACCAGAATTACGAGAGTCAGTTACAGGAAAGGGTAAGGAGCGACCTGATATTTACTTTGATGTTTTTAAAACATAAGAGGATGTAGAAAGTGAGCAACTCTTCGAAAAATGTAGGAATGAAACAACCAGTGGACACAAGATGAACTTGAGAAGTAACTTGATAAAAAAGATATGATAAAATACTTTCGTAACGTAAGAGTGGTGGACGAATAGAATGAAATGACCTCGGACATGATTAATGCAGTCAGTATACAGAAATTTAAGAACAATGATAGTGGAGATTGTTCAAACAAGGGGGCTCCACAGGGGTGAAACTCCCTTCCCGTCCAGTACAGACAGGTAATAAGACACATCATCAGGAAATCAGCTGCAGGAATGTGTGTGTGTGTGAGAGAGAGAGAGAGAGAGAGAGAGAGAGAGAGAGAGAGAGAGAGAGAGAGAGAGAGAGAGAGAGAGAGATGGGAATTGCCATCCTCCCTAAATTTGCCGGAGACACCAGCACAAATCAAGCTGAATCAATCCCTAACCAGTCAGTCGCTAGAGTGCCAACTTGGGAAACTGATAATATACACCTATTGTCTTCTGGAAAATATTAGAACTGCTTTCAAGTTCATGGATGAGGAGACATTCATTAAGCTGTTCACGTCCCACGAAAGTCCAAAACAATAATAAAATTGTCAAGTCTGGCCACCTCATCAGGAGAGTCGCACAGAGCGAATAGAGAAGAAACAAAAGATGGTATCAGAATTAAGGAATCCGAGTTACAGGGAGAAGTTGAGAACCTTAGATTTGCCCAGCATGGAAAAAGGAAGAGTGAAGGGTGACCTAAAGACAGCTTAACTCTTATAAACAGAACGGAGAACGGAGAACAGTTCTTTCAGAGATGCAGGGATAAAGTAACCAGAGACTATAACATGAAATTGAAGAAGTGGCTCGTTAGAAAGGATGTAGAATGGTATATTTATAGTATAGGAGTGGAAGGATGGAATAAGCAGAGGGAAAATATAGTAATTGCAGACAGCATATATTAGCTTAAGAAAGTTGTATGATATACATAAATTTACACACACACACACACACACACACACACACTCAGCCTCCGTGGCGAAGTGGTTATGGTCACTCCATAGGTCAGCCTTGGTTCAAATCCTGGGCGTGGCAGTCAAGCCTACAGCCAACCCAGGTGTTCAGCATCGTGTTGGGGCTGATCGATAAATGGATACCTGACTACGAGTGGAGTGTGTGTGTGTGTGTGTGTGTGTGTGTGTGTGTGTGTGTGTGTGCATATATAAAAAAGAGTAAAGGCATGATAAATATACAATCTGTGAAGGGACGGGGCAACACGAGTGTAAACCACTCTCCCCGTAACTCACAAATAGTAATCATAAGCAATAATCACACACTTTTGGGACAACATTCACTCCTTAATAATACTAAAATACGGATTTAGGAAAATGTAAGAAAATGACGAATGATTAGGAGTGAGCCATTGGGCCAATTCCAGATCACACCCAGTAAGAGCCTGCGTCCTCAGAACCACTTCTTGTGGGCCAGAGAAGTCACTGAACTAGACAAGTGATAAACCACCAACCATATAATCTGTACAATGAAGTATGACTGATCAACATGCTAGGAAATAAGCATGTAATAAACACCGATGGTAATGTGTCACGTCTGAAAAAACTTGAAAGTCTTAATCGTGGGATGTTTTTTTTTTTTTTTCCAAAAATCTCACTCGTGAAGGAAGGTTACCTTAAGACGTGATGCGTCAAGATGAGAAGTAAATACGATAATTTGACGCAATAATTCAGCAGTACTGACGAAGATGCATGGTGAGGAATGATGGCTGAATTATCATTAGATGCTGATGGTGTGTGGCTTAGGAACATTCTTCATCAAGCACCACCGCAGCACTGAGAGATATACGTAGGGTAATGACAGCTGGGATGAACACGTTAGCCATCATGCATCATCCAATTTAGTTATCACAGGAGCTGACAGCCTTTCCCTGAGCAATGACCAGAGTTCCCACTTGTGATGACGAACCCCACCAGAGCTGAGCTCACTATAAGATGAGGCAAACCCTTGATTCATCACAGGGTGTTCAATACGACTGAAAAAGGATTTGCAAGGATTTTATTCTAGATGGGGAAAACACTGAATGCTAGAGGCTCCTAACTCCTTTACGCACTTCCCATGGTCCTAGTACGGAGTGGGATCAAGGAGCATATTTTCTTAATCTTTCCATGCTGAAGAGTGTTGGATAGCCATTCGGTTCAAGCGCTTTACAAATCACTTAAGAAATATCAAATCAACCATTATTCAGAAATGTTCTCAAAGTATTATATGTCATACAGTATCTAATGCCACATGAAACATATGAAAAAACAACACTGTTACGGGTAACGAATGACCATAAGATATGAATCCTCAAAGAAACAAAAAAAGTACCTGAAAGTAGATGGCATGGGACACAGAGCACAAAGAAAACTTTGGAAAGCAGCAGAAATGATTACCATCTTGGTGATTTCAATAACTTGTACACACACACACACGCACACACACACACACACACACACACACATATATATATATATATATATATATATATATATATATATATATATATATATATATATATATATATATATATATATATATTACAACAGACATTAACATTCAATATTTGACATCGATAAGTGCAAAGTTTTACACATCGGTAGTAAAAATGAAACGGTGCGCTACAGTACGAATTCTCTTGAGCTAGAAAAGATAAATGAAGAAAAGACTTGTGTGTAGTAATCTCTGGCGATCAAAACCAATTAAACAATGGAGTTATATTAGGGGAGGGCTAGGGGAAGAGATCCTTACTCTTTATGTCCTTCGCGCTCCCCATCTTGAATACTGTGTTCAAGTTTTACTCCTACTTGAGGAAAAATATAGACAGAAAGGATAGAGCACAGAGGCGAGCTTCCCAAGATGATGACTGGACTGGGAAACAAATCGTATGAGAACCGAATAAATGACTTAAATCTTTTACTTTAGACAAGAGAAGATTAAGGGGTGATCTGATCCAGGCATTCAGAAATTATCAAAGGTTTCGATAGTTTCGATCTGACGAGTTACTCGGGGATGCTTTCGTCTGATGTCATTCGTAATGATGGTTATAAAGTCATATACAAACGTCTTACCTCGACTGAGGCGAAGTACTTTTTCTTAGAAGAAAAGGATTGTTTATATATGGAATGATTTGCCAGTAAGAGTAGTTGAAAGTAATACCATAAATATGTTTAAGACAGACGATAAATATTTCTTATCAAATCCACGACTGACATTATTTGCGCATCCTTAGTTACACGAAAGTTTACAGTATTTCTTCTGTTTCAGAAATGTAACTTTGTACCCTTAGCACACCGATCGAATGAGTTTTGTTTCTCGTCTATCGTGACAATCTCGAAGGGACCCAGTGATCTGTCACTGTTTGAAGTCCTTTGTATTCCAATGTATATCTAACAAAGTGAAATAGTAGTAGTGATGATAATGATAATAATAGTAATAATAATAATGATAATTATAGAGCCGCCATGTCGTATGGATAACCTAAGATGCCCTTCTGGAACATCGCATTACTCGGGGGATTCCTGAGGTAATAACGAGTCCACTTCGAAGCTTTTGAAGTACGAGGGAACCATAAGAACAATCTGAGAACCACTGAAATACCGCAAGACCAGTGTGCTGTTGAAAAGGGCACAATCGTAGAAACGGAACTACAGAATATACCATAGAAGTTACGACAGTATTAGGGAGATCAGCTCCACCTCGTGTAATGCTGAACATGTATTAAAGTCAGGTTACGTCTTAAGCCCATAAGATAGCCTCATCAAGTTGAGGCAACATTCGCCAGACGGTTTGTTGAAGGAACGCTGGGCTGTTGTAGTCACTAGGCTTTCTATGGTTTATGTCGTTAGGTTAAGCTTATATCACGGTTATGGCTCAGCTTATGTGGTGTGGCTTTGCTTTCACCGACCTTTGGTTTGTGTCTACATTGCAGATGAATTCAGATATGATCGCTCTTTTGTCGTTTTCTTTTAGGTGTTTGGCTTTTGATCTCATCGTTTGTTTTCTGTTGCTTATACAGTTCAGCCGTTTTTCTTGTTTCGAGGTTTAGCTTCAATTTTGGAGCATTGTATTATGTTCGCTCGTGACTTTGACTTGCTTAAGAGCCTTCCTGAGAATATGTAGATGTTCATATTGCCAAATATAATTAATCACGTTATATTAACATTGACAGGTTGATAATCAGGAATTGACAGGAAAAATATGATTAACACCAATCAATACTTTTTGCGTCTAGTTATGATCACCGCTAACTCGAGCCAGTGACTGGCTGTGACCGCTGTGAATGAGGTCAGTGGGTGGGGTTCTCTAAGGCGGCCAGAGGGTATAACAGTGGGCCGCTGCACTGCGCATTTAGTCTTCATTCCGACCACAATTGCAGTACTTTGGAATTTGATGCTTGACTCGTAGACCGAGTCCTTTTCACCATCCCTACAATTTGCTCATGCTGATCCAGATATATAATCCTCCGCTCTTCCTACCTGTGCATCTCTACTTCCTGCTTCACATGGTCTCGTGTGTCTCATTACTCTGCTTCACATCGTCTAGTGTCTCTCATTGCTCTGCTTCACATCGTCTAGTGTCTCTCATTGCTCTGCTTCACATCGTCTAGTGTCTCTCATTACTCTGCTATATTTCCTATAGTTTGACATTTTCTTTGTTAGAATTGTGATGAGTTTTTTGTACACACGCTCAAAGCTGTTTCATTTCCTTCTTGTTTGTGATTATCGTTTCCATGTTATGGGGAGAGAGTGTTACGTTCCTGTTGCTCCTAGTGTGTGTGTGTGTGTGTGTGTGTGTGTGTGTTTGTGTGTGTGTTCATCCTTCAAACAAGTGACACTCGGTCTGCGATATCTGATTTACTCAGAAACCCATGTGTTCATTGTGAAGTATATTTGGCATGATTACTTCCACGGTGCTTTGATTCCACTGCACCACATCAAGTTTATCTGATCCGCCGATGATACATCTATTTTGACTTGTTGTCTTGATCATGAGACATGGCTATATGGAGTTTATTATCACTCGCTATCATCCGGTGAACCCTTTACGCACCATCATTTTTCCTTTCCTGATTTACAAATATGCTTAGAACTCGCAAGATAAATCGTGATTTCTCTTTTATATCTGTAGGCAAGTTACTTTTACGAAACATAGGTAAAACATTACCCAGTATGTAAGACATTATTACCACGTCAGCAAACCATCCTGACGACTGCTGCTTCTGTGTGACTAATCTGCTTGGTATCACAAGTGAAAACAAGTTTAAAATCGAGAGTATCCCAATCTCACCTTCTGTTATGCGATCTGTACCGCATTCAAGCAGAATTCCTCGACCAGAACCAGCTCTGAATTCCACTGATGAAGACGATGAACCTCGAGATGGGATCTCATTATCTAGGTGAAGATGGTGGCTACAGGTCAGGTGATAATCAGTTCCCAGTGTTGATCATTCAGGTTAGCCTCAATGACTGATACCAATTGCAGCCTCAGAGGGGGAAAAAATCCACAGAATATTATTGTATTGAGATGAATGTGGGAGGAAACGGACCCTATTCTCTCTCTAAAGACATTATTCCTCAAGAATCGAAATCATAGATGATATATCTCTTCAAAGCTTTACTAAAGCCGATGGGATATACACAAGGTGGCTGCCTAATGTTGGCATTTGACAAGGGACGATCTTGAGGCAACTCACAAAAAGGGACGATCCTGACGCAACTCACAAAAAGGGACGATCCTGAGGCAACTCACAAAAAGGGACGATCCTGAGGCAACTCACAAAAAGGGACGATCCTGAGGCAACTCACAAAAAGGAACGATCCTGAGGCAACTCACAAAAAGGGGACGATCCTGAGGCAACTCACAAAAAGGGGACGATCCTGAGGCAACTCACAAAAAGGGACGATCCTGAGGCAACTCACAAAAAGGGGACGATCCTGAGGCAACCTACAAAAAGGGACGATCCTGAGGCAACTCACAAAAAGGGACGATCCTGAGGCAACTCACAGAGAGAAAGTATTTTTCCCCTTTGCTAAAGCTGATAAACCAGATCTAAATTGCTGTATAGTTACAACGTAATTTTGATTACTTGACTTGTGGTCAGTATTCCTAGCGTTGTCGCCATTCCACCTGTTGTCGTCATGGTCACACCCGCTATCATTCTTGCTGTCATCATCATCATCATCATCTGTCATCGTTACCAGACCACCACACTGTGCCCTTGCCCTCCCCCTCACCGTCCTCACACTCCAGATGGTCGACACGATCATCGCCAACCTCTCCGGCTCACCAACTCCACAATCGTCATAATCTCCATTTTTATTTACCCCTTATCATCATCTTCATGATTATTACTATCATCACCAGTATCACTATAACCACATCCCCATCATCCTCACCACCTTCATCCTTCCCCACCTTCGCCAACATTGCTACTACAACACTAAGGCCACTGTACATCACAGTGTCAGTACTCAGACACACCACGCTGATCCATAAACACGTCGAATAACCCTACTAAGCTGTCCACAACACCGTTATCCCGTTTCTTGGCCAGACACAGCTGTTGCAGTCCCTCTCACTCCTGATATTTTATACCGCATTTGATCGTACGCACGGATTCCATAATCATCAACCATTCCCTCCTTTTTATATATATATATATATATATACCATCCCATTGGCCATGGTGCTCTCTCTCCGCAATCCCATCTTGTCCCAGACACACCACATTTGTCTCCCTATCGTCTAACACAGCGAGAACAACAGTGAAGAACAAGGAAAGGTTTAAAAGAAATATTCGTGTCTCCGTGTAACACACACAAAGAACATCAAAATTCAAGGATCACTTGCAGCACGTAGCCAAAGAAAACCAGTTCTTAGAAACGAGCAGGAACTACCATAGCCAAATGATGTATCCATCAAGAACGTCACTATTGCATCATCAAGCGGCGTTATTCGTATTTCAAGTAAACATGAGCACGGAGCGAATAAATGAAGGTGAGGGCAAGCGTGAACGGTAATAACTGTGGGACCAGGATGGAACGTCTTCCAACCCCGGTATACAATGGGATGCTTAATTCTAGATATGTATAGTATCACGGAAATCAGCCTGCTCATCCAAGTGAAGTCAGGGCAGGGGGTTTTATTGCCCACGACTGATAGGGAAATAGATGAGGTAAGTCGAGCGAAACATTATGTTCCTGTCGTCTGCCAGTAAAAAGTCATCTTTGGTTTTTTTTTTTTTTTTCGAAGGGCCATGTGTGATTCTTTAAGAGCCCGAACGGATTTGTCTTGGACCATTAAAGTCGTTGACTGCAGTACTCTACGTCGGCGAACAAACGCACCAGTCTCGGTTCGAACTGCCTTAACCAACCCTGAACCACGTATGGGTGAGAAATACCCAAGCAACCATTACATCAACTGTGTTGGTATGACCTGCCTGGTCAACCCTGCATTGCAGGGGTGAGACTTGCCTGAACAACCCTGGCACCCACTGTAGGGGTGAGATCTGCCTGGACAACTCTAGTACTATTTGAGGTGAGGGGAGGTTAGAGTTGGTGGTGGTCCACTCCCTAGAGATGTGAAATTTTGGTGAGTTCAGACGGCGTCTGTTTGGATATCGTGAGTTGACGAATCTTAGCAATACGTGAGCCTTAAGGTTGTCGGTATTTTTCTTTATCTTCCACCTCAGACTTCCACCTCAGACTTGAACACCCGTGGTTTTTTTTTTTTTCTTTCTTTTACCGTGAACCACATTTTTCTTACTTCATTTTTCTTTCCTCTATAATTGTTTTGATTTCTACTGCGTTACATCCTGTCAAATTGTATTTTACTCAATCAGCATTTTTCTTTCATCCTTATTCCTTGTGAAGTGTAAACATTCCACTCAACTCCCACTCTGAGGATCAGGTGATAGAACAGTAGCATCTGCCGAAAGCAACGAGTTAGTAGTCATCATTCTATTACATCATGGTGCACCTTCACCCTACGTATTACCCAATCCATGGATAAATCAGACAACTGTGGTGACATTGCACAACGTTGGCAAACACGTACGCTCATTACAGATAATTCATTTATGTCATTATGTATGCACGTGCCAGCACTATTTTCATCAAAAACGCTCTTAGAGTCATTCGAATGTTTTCCACGTACAGCAAAGAAATCTAAAACTTCCACTACTTTTTCCTGTTGATTTTATCAAATGTCTGTCTTTAAAATCCCTAAATACTCTACACATTCTCATCTTTTGCTGTAGAATATTATTCACTGACTAATTCAGTGCAAAAACCTGATGTACAGATCATATTTACATTCTCTAAGTCACAATCTTATCTTCTTGGGCACATAAAACATTCATTCCTCAGTAATTTTTACTGTAGTTTATCTCCCTTTTCTTTTACACAACGGGAAACTCTCTTAAGTGTTGCTCTGCCAACACCCACATGGATTCTTACCCAGACTAGCGTGCACACTCTACCAATCCATTCTATAACAGAGTCAACTTTCCTTTCCCCTGTATCACTCAGCATATCACAGACGTCATAGCCCTTCTTTTTCAAATGCATCACTTCCTTTCTCAACTCCTCTTTGAGAGTTTTTATCTTTTTTACTACTACCATTCCTATACTGCACTTATTCTTTTTACCTCCTAGGCTCAACATAGCATCCGTACCCAAAATTCTTGTACTGTCTTCCCTCATCAGTCTTTTAAGGTATTTTCTCAGTCGTGCTCAAGCATCGTCATTCTTTCATGGTATCTTCCCAGACTTACCTAGTATTCCCTCGCTTGTGACACACAAACACACACCCATCTTCTAGGCACAGTAACTCCTAATGTAGCATGTTGTACTTCCTTACAAGTTCACACATATTCTCATGCACTTGTTTTTTTTGTTACTGTGTATTCCGAACTTTACATTCTTCAGAGTTTACCCTCCATCAGTTACTATCTTTAAGGTCAGACTCTAATTCCGAAGTCGTCACCTATCTGTTTCACCATTTGCTGCCTATCTTTTCGAAACTTATTCGTACAGTGCCACACACTTATGTGTTAGCCTATGTTAACGCGCTCTTTATTTGCTCTTGCACCACTTTATCCTCAAAGTGTCATGTTAATTCACCTTCTTTTAGAATACGTGTATTACACCTCTGTTCCTCAACATCACTTCATTTATCCTTATTGTTTTTTTTTTCATTTACATTTGTAATGAAATCGCTAAAGGCCAAACCTTGCATGTAATGTCATAACACCCTCCTACCTTCACATCAGACACACTACCTCCCATATTCTTTCTCATTAGAAACAGATCAGTTATATTCTTCTCCGTTCATTCTTCTCTGTCCCTATATCACACTATTGATGGATAGTATTTTTGAAAAAAATGTGTCATAACTTTTATCAT
This sequence comes from Panulirus ornatus, assembly GCF_036320965.1. NCBI lineage: Eukaryota > Metazoa > Arthropoda > Malacostraca > Decapoda > Palinuridae > Panulirus > Panulirus ornatus. The sequence continues at coordinate 29,237,778 of NC_092241.1, forward strand.
TACGTGAGACAATATGTTTACATATAACTAACTCCTCCTACTCTCTGTCTCTCATCCATCCAGTCACGTTTCCCGTCATGGTGAGTTTCTCCCTTGGATCACTCTCGCAACCGCATTCTCTCTCTCTCTCTCTCTCTCTCTCTCTCTCTCTCTCTCTCTCTCTCTCTCTCTCTCTCTCTCTCTCCAAAAAGTCTCCGTAACCTCTTCTTCTCTGCCATGCTGATATATGAAATGAACAAAGCCCACATCACGATGCAAGGAGACAATGCAGCAAACATGAGATATAGGTATTATAGTAAAGGAAAAAACAGATAGGACAGATAGCATAATTATCTCTATTTTCGTCATCCTTTGATTTCTCTTGTAACAGTCATTTGTTACAACAATCTTCCAAACCTTCCTTGACCATCAGAAAGCCCCCCCTCCCCTCTTCCCTTCATGTTATATGTCACTTCCCCTTCTCTTTCTGTCTATCAACTGTCCATCTCAGGTCCATTCTGACACCGCCGTTCCCCCCACACTAGCATTACCCCCAGCCTCTCAACTCCCACTCTCCTCTTCCCACCCACCATCCTCCCTCACACCACACCGTGAGTTGGGACAGTAAAGGAATCATGAATATTCTCAACTTTCTCTCTGGCACCGTCACGTTAACATCTTCACCAGCCCGCTCACCTCTGCATAATCTCTATATTCATTCCACGGTGTTTGCCGTCTCCTTTACGGTAAGATATTTGCCTACTTAGAAACACACACACACACACACACACACACACACACACCATACTTGATCGCCGTTTCCCGCGTCAGCGATATAGTGTCTGGAACAGACGAAGACAGACCGCGTTCGCTCACGTCCATACTTGAGTCATTATGTGTAATGCACCGACGCCATAGCTTCCTACCCACAACCACGCCTCATATCTTCCCATGGGGTTCCCTCGGCCGCCTCGCACCTCCTGGCTTAGTCCACTGACAGCACATCGACCCCTGCAAACCACCTGCTCGAGGTCACCTTTGGTTAGCCTGTATCACTGGGAGTACAGTCACGTCAAAGAACTCCTCACTCAAAAGGAGTCTACTTCTCTTTGGTACTGAAAGGAAGCAGGAATGAAAACATAGAACGAAAAAGGATGGATTACTCGCGTAAGCAAAGGTCTCCTCAGCTGCAAAGTTGGAGGATTATCAACAGCCACCAGATGTTGTGTTTGCGCTGACCATCAAAACATTTGAATCACGGCTAGAGATATGTACTTTGATGGTACCAAGTAAGCTTCATTAGGAAGGGTAAATATGCTATTCTTGTTATATAATCACAAACGTAATTCCCTCCTTCTCATTTGATATTTTTGACTCGGAGCAGAGTTGGTCGATGCTCTTGTACATTGAATACAGTAATTCAAATACAACTTCAACTCCACTTTTTCCCATATGATTTGTATGTATACTATATGTTCCCGGCTGCTGTTGCCATTCCACACACTCCCATGTAATTTCCATGTATACTATATGTTGCCGGTTGCTGTTGCCGGACGGAGAGGTGGATGGGTAGACGCTCTCTGCATTATTATCCTGTCTGATAAGATAGGGAAAAACAGATACTATTTCTGTCCTTAAGCAGATGACCTCATCATGGACAAATCAGGTCTCCAGTTATGGGTCCTTGACATGTACTCCCTCTTCCCCCCTTTTCCCCTGATTTCACCTTCCCGTAACGCCACCATGACGTCTTCCTTCTCCATGATTCATCACTCCTACGTCCCTCTTCCTTACCGGGCTGTACTCGCCACCACGCTCAAGAGATGTTGGGTCCTCGCCGAGGAACTTGGTGCATCTCTGCTTGGGTTAACACTGAAACCATGGGAGGAATGAGAAAAGAAGAGGTTGTGACGGAAAAAGTGTGTCAAGGAGCAAGAGAGGAAATGGTAGGAAAAGTTAGCGATGGAGGAACTGGGAAGAAGATATCTGTGTGTGACAAAGACTTGGAGGTCGACAATGTATTCAACCTCTCGCCAGAACTCCATCCTAGGAGAACTGTAAAGGAGGCAATTCCTCTACTAGCATATATCAGAATTGCTCTTGACTGTATGGATAAGGAAATGCTGAGCAAATTATTCACAGCTGATATTAGGCCAAAACTGGAATATGCTCTTCAAGTGATGTCACCACACTAAAAGAACACAGAACTAATAAAGAGGATCCGGTTTCAGAATTAAGACAGCTGAGACACAGTGAGGTGGTTGGAAGACATACATATACCCAAAACTTACGAAAGATAAGTAAGAAGTAACAGTTGTAACCTTCATTTTCTGAACCATTTGATGATGTGGACATTAGATAGTTTTTTGAGAGATGGAAAGACAGAGGAACCAAATATATGAAAAAGTAACTTGGCCAAAAATATGTTAATAGGAGAGATTTACAGAAGAAATGCTTTATCTCAGAGTTGTATGTTAATGGGAAGAGTAATATGACTGTGAATGCTGACAGCTTACAAGAGTTAAAACAGAAGTGCCTGATCATTGAGAAAGTTAAAGACATTGAGCAACGCGAGTGTAGATCTCCCTCCATCACTGGACACATACGTTATTGCGTTTTTTTCTTTTCAAGAAGTTTTACTCAAACGATTTCATACAGTGAAAAGATACACATGTGCAGAAACTGGATCACAGTAGTAGCTACAGAAACAATGATAGTAAGAACAGCACCCAGCATCATTAGAACATACAAAAGCAACATAAAAGCAATAACAAAATAGTAACACGAGCAAGGAGAGCGGTACCATCACCAACCAAAGGCGATAGCAGGGAGAGGAGCCATATGTCGAGGTGCAACAGCTACAACAGCTGTGCTGAATACAGCTGCAACAGCAATAGAAGCAGTAATAGCACCAACAGGAATAATCACCACCAGCAGCAAACAGTAATAACAGACAAGACATCAACAGAAGCACCAGTTGCCGGCATCAGTTGCATGAGGAACAGCAGCGACATCATCAGTACGAAAAACAGCAGCAGCAGCAGTAGCAACTAAGGCACAGCAGCACTACTGATAGCAACAGGAACAAAGCAACAATATGAAATGGATCATCATCTGAAGCAGCGACTGTATCGTAGTCAGCGATGAGGAATGTGACTCGGGGACACTACAGAAAACGAGCACATCCAGGAAAAGTCGCATTATTACGAGTGTTGGTCACATCGACTCCGGGGGCCTAGCGCGTTGCGAGTGGTGGATTCGCTGAGGCGGGGAGAGAGGGAGCCAGGGAGATGGTTGAGGAACCTGAGACCAGCAGCTCAAATATAAACTACCTGAATGTAAAATTGAGGAGAGGGAAGACGTTGATATTAGAAAGATTGATGAATAGCATATATATATATATATATATATATATATATATATATATATATATATATATATATATATATATATATATATAGAACATATAAACCTGCAATAGCCAGGATCGAACCTGGGACCCCTGTGCTGCTGCACAGGGGTCCTGGGTTCGATCCTGGCTGTTGGAGCTTTGTATGTTCTATGAAGGTGCGCGTTCCTATGCACTTTGTTCGTATATATATATATATATATATATATATATATATATATATATATATATATATATATATATATATATATATATATGATACTTTTAAAGGCTATCCTAAAAAAGATGCCTATAATCAATACATAGATAACTCTTGCAGCAATGAATGACGGTGGATGTTTTGTATTCGTGTGATGTAGTGACCAGTAATGAGAAATTGTTGGCCTTTGATACCTCTCGGTGACCTTCATATCTGCGCATCACATCGCAGGATGCGAAAGGTGAGTTGGCCACATCTGCTCAAGGTAATTTTGCAATGAGGAGCATCATTTTGCGTTTCTTCTTGTGTGACATGATATACTTTTGCTATATTACCTTTATTCAGTTACCTTTTTTTTCTCTCTCTACGTCTGACCACCGGGTTATATTATATTTCGTGTTATGACACACGTGATAATGAGACGTGCTCACAAGACGCTGCTGCCTTACCCATATTCAAAATTAAGCATGAAATTGGGGTCAGAGCTTAATCATAAATATCCTCGAGGGACTCACGTCCGCATCTAACCTTGGCCGGAAAGATACCTGCACGTACTCCTGTACCATCCAACTGTAGTCCAGCAGATGTCAGAAGGCTCACTCGCAAACATCTTAACATAGAAGTTCAACCTTTAGTCATCCAATTTTAAGGTCCCTTTTAAGGAGTGTCTGCATCTTCGAGGATGCTGTCTAATTAGGAGCAGGGGAATGATGGACTCCTTTAGATCGAGGAGTTCCTCGACCTAGGTTGTACTACTCTTTTTTTCCCTCCACTGACAATGGTACAGCTTCGCCGAAGGTGACCCTCCACTCGTGGTGTAACCACGTAAAGGAGAAGTCTCCTACCGTAACTATAGGGTAACGGATATGCACATACGTGAAGCCTCTACTAAGCTATAGTTTGATGAATGTTCCCCAATAACGCATCTACCTACCTGTAGTCTAATAGGTATCATCAGATGTACACGAGCATTGTTGAAGATGTCCTCGGGTACACGTATGTGGCTAGCCACAATCATGTGCATCAATCTTTGTTTAGCAGATATCCGTAGATGTCGGTAAGAACACACGTAGATATCGAACTATGCACTAACAACGTCTGTGTACGCGGATATAAGTATCCCTTTAGTTTCATAGATATCCGAAGGTACGCACGCGTGTTAACGTAAATGCGGTGCACAGGCCTGACTGTGCACCGCAAGGCCGTCAACTGGAGGAGTTATTGTGGTGGAGGCAGTGATCACAGTGATGATGACGGTGCTGAATGCTGTGGTGGTTACTGCCACCACTGTGGTGATTATGACAGCGGCGGTGGTGGCTGTTTTGATAATCATGAGGTTATGGTGCATATTATCATGTGTGATGCTTATGATGAGTGGTAATGATAGTCATTATGATATGGTCACAGTAGAAGAGATCTTTTGTTATACGGGATAGGATCAGACCCGTGGGCAACGTGTAGGATCTGTTGAGGGTGTACACATATGTGCTTTCCCCCTTCACATTCTCTTAGTCACCATACACGCCCACACTTGATAACTCCACTGGTGTTAAGTCATCATCCTCTATGCACGAACTGACGCTACCTAATGTTGTCTTGCTTCCAGAAGTGAGCGATATCGCTCGAAAATGGTCCTGGACTGTAGGTGAAGACTTCACAAACCACACATTAGAAACCTTATATTCTATGGCATAGATTATCGTAAGAATGTAAACATAAAACAATGAAATTAATCGTGAGTACCGGGAATAAACTGAGCTGTAATTGGTGTTTAATTGATGTGTAATTACGAGGTTAGTTAATAGCTGGGATGATCTAATGACTGAAAGTGACGTGATGGTAATCAGACTGGAGAGGTCCTTTTCATGCGGAAGGCCAATGTGAACGGGAATTGTGATAGACTGAGGAAGGAGAACCAAACATGAAGTGGAAAAAGAAGTACAGGATGCATTTTAACGCTTTGAAGATTACCTTACCATAAAAGACAGCCACTCAGCACCTCAATAAGGTATGGACTGCCTAGTGCTGGACCCTTTGTGGATATTACCCATATCATCACCCTGTCCCTACAACAGAACGCGGACAGTCTGGGGTTACTCTTTACTGAACCCTGTGTGGAATGACCACGCTTTTCTAACACCAACCCACAGCAAGGCGCTGGTTCTTCTGAGCAGAATTCTGTGCGGACACCATGTTTCATCCAGCACCCAGCAAGGGATAGTCTGCCTAATTGGAGGGCCGAAGTGGACTTGTATAGCTTCCCCAACAATTACGCACTGCCCAAGAACCGAGAGTATTTGAGGAATATGAAATGGTTGAATAACTGTGGCACAAGACAGTAGTACTAGGCCATGGCAACAATTAAGGAGAAGCAGTGGTAGCACAAGGGAGTTGAAGGTGGAGAAAGGCTTGATAAGAAAGAATGACAGTGGTGTTGGATGAAGAGGTGGTGCTATGAGTACTTTTGAACAGCTGTAAAGAGCGAGGAACCACCTGGATGGGGCAGCGATTGGAGCGGCAAAATATGGAGGGGCAGTGGAATTAAGGCAAATGCGTTGCAAGAAGTAATGGCATATGCGCACGGTAAAGGGCAGAACAAGAGGAACAAAATATTGACGATCAAGGGAACTTAAGATAAGGAACAAGGGGAGGGGGAGGGCACAAGACATGAGGGTGGAGAGTTAGCGAGGAGGGGAGTCGGGTGGTGGCGCAAAGCAGGGCAATGGCATAAGGAGGTGCAAGTGGACCGGTGTGATGGCGCAAGGAAGTGCACCGAGTGGATTTGGGCGTTGGCACAACGCATAGCGTCCAGTAGCGTGGGTACTGGCACAAGGCGGAGCGGCCCAGTGATGTAAGGCGGTGACTCGAAGGCGGAGCTGCCACTTACGTGGAGAAGTGGCACAAGGAAGGGCGAATGGACTTGAGCGGTGGGTGGGACGAGGCTGGGCGTCTAGCAGGATTAGGCGGTGGCAAAAGGCGGGAGGACAGTGTGTACAGAGTGTGGCAGTGGCACAAGAGGCGAGTGGAGGCTAGCAAAGAGGAGTGGAGCAGTAACAATAAAGAAGGGAGAGGCAGTGACGAGAGAGTATAAGAGACGCAGCACGACTAGCATCAAGAGTTTAACCAGAGTGTCTTATACTTTAAAGTTATAAAAGAATTGCAAAGCCAATCTTGGGCTGAAGACGGGAGTACTATGCTATTAGAGAGGCTGCAGATAGTTAATGAAAAAGAAAGAAAAAAAAGGATAGAAAATGGACCGAGAATAAAAGGAGAGACCGCCATTAAAGCGATGGGGAATCATTTATATGGAGGATAACTGGTGAGTTGACTCTAGTCGTCCTGGCGGCGTTAAGATGAACGCCATCAAGTCGGCAGTGGCCGGGTTGTAATGACGCATCAGACGGCCGCTCCAAACCCGCCTGCTTACTGGCTTCATTTCACTCTTTGTTGGTCGTGATGTTTAGCGCGGCAGTAATGGTCTCCAGCTGATTCATTATAATGATTTCGTTTTCCTTGAGTAATCGGGTCACTTGCTTATCCACCCTAGACACCAATGTTCATTAATTCATCCGATCTTTTTCGTTGATACTGATGACTTCCTGCGTTAATTCAAGCGTCTGGTAAACTATTTTTTTCTTTTTCATGTAGGCGAGATTTCAGGTAGATCAACCGCCGGATGTACCAACCTCAGGTAAACAAATGGGCAATTAAACTAGCTATCCGGTAAATTGGTCGTTAGAAGAATATATTACTGATGGAAAATTAACCATGAAGGTAAGCTAGTCATCAGGGTAACAATTAGAAAGTAAACGAGTCATGAAGTAAACTGTTTGTGAGGTTAACCACAGGTGGCCAGGTAACTCAATCACCAAGGGAATGGTTCACCGGGTAAAACATTCGTCAGGTAAAGTAATTGACAGGTGAATCGGCTCTTTAAGTAGTACAAGGGTTTACGAAACCCGTTAACCGATAAAACATCAAGTAAACCGATCATTCATGTAAACAATCGTCACTTCCGTTTATCATAGGTAAATCAGTCTGTGGACAAAACAAGTCATCAGGTAACCCTCTTAAGAGGTAAAAAAGAAAAAAAAATTCCTAGATAAACTAATCGTGAAGTGGAGTAAACGATGAATAAATCATAATCATACGAAATGCGTAAAGCAATTCTCGCCTAACGCTTGTCATTAGAGGTATAAACCGTTTAGAGATGCGTTCCTCGAGCGTATCAGCTGAAAGACTTTTCAGATTGAGGTAGACAACCCTGGCGTATGAGATAGAGCCATTCGCTGCTGGAAATGTCAGCTTAATTAAGAAATTGATTTACTGCCTAATCTTACGCAGGGTTATATATGTTGTGGTTTGATTAGGAAAGTCATAAAGACTTGATCGTAAACGTGTTGAGAATCAAAGCGAAACTGTGTATAAAGGTACTAATTTTGTGTCTATGGGTACCACTATCCCTTAGCCTTGTTCTTATTAATCCCTGATTGGCAAAACAAGAAAGAAGTTGCAATAGATCGAGGAAGATGCTAATTAGTGTGTGTAGTTTATGAATAGTATATCTAATGTGTTGAATTTATGATGACGGTCTCAGAATCGCCACTACTCACTCTGAATAATGACTGACTCGACGAAACTTTTTCTGTGATTTTCTTACACTGTAGGAAGACTCAGTACGACTGTGTCTTAACCAGAACATGTGTGGTATAAGATGGATTTTCCCTTACCTTAAGACTTGTATCGCCCTGGTTTACAAAAAGAAATTCTCACTAGTGCTTAGTAATTTCATACCTTATTGTCGCAACAGACCGATGAGCACTTAAATTTCAAAGGCGTTTTGTATTTGCTTATTGTCGAAATATCAGACCTGATTTTTCATTATCTTCCAACGTAGTGTGTGTGTGTGTGTGTGTGTGTGTGTGAGAGAGAGAGAGAGAGAGAGAGAGAGAGAGAGAGAGAGAGAGAGAGATGTATATGATGAAAGAAACCTGAATGCTCTGGCTCTGATTGAAACAAAGCTTAAGGGTAAAGGGAAAGAATGGTTTGGGAATGTCTTGGGAGTTATGTTTGAGGCTAGTGAGAGGACAAGAGCAAAGAAAGGAGTTGCACTACTCCTGAAGCAGAAGTTGTGGATGTGTGTGAAAGAATGTTAAGAAAATGATGAGCTCTAGACTAATGTGCGTAAAATTAAAGTGCATAGCGAGAGATGGATGATTAGAAGTACTTATGCACTTGGCCATGAGAAGCAAGTGGAAGCATTTGAGTGAGTGTGCTGGCGGTTTTGACGCAAGGGACTGGGTATTACTGATGGGTGATTTGAAGCGAAGTTGAGTAATGTGGCAGTTGAGGATATAATTATTTGGGGGGAGGGGCGTTGGGTATTCAGTTCACTATCATCCTAAGCACTATGTTGAGGAATATATATATATATATATATATACATATATATATATATATATATATATATATATATATATATATATATATATATATATATATGTATATATATATATATATATATATATATATATATATATATATATATATATATAGATATAGATATGTGTGTGTGTGTGTGTGTGTGTGTGTGTGTGTGTGTGTGTGTGTGTGTGTGTGTGTGTAATTAAACGTGAGGAGCAGGTTATCTCTAATGCACATAGAATTGAATACCACAGCATATTTAGTTATTAATCTTCTTTCTTATGTTCTCTAATTTTCTCAGTCTTATTCTACCATTAGGTGGGTGCGCAAACACCAGTTGCCCGTAGTCCATCAATTTACCTGTGTTAGTTGCTCTGTATCACCTGTGACATGTCATCTGCTCTTCATCGCTTGCCACCTGTCATTTGCAATTCGTCTCTTATCATTCCCGTAATACCTGTCCCTTCTCCTGTCATTTCCCTCACATCTGTCCCCTCTTCTGTGCCACTTGTAATTTGCTTTGCATCTCTCCCACCTCTCACGTGCATTATACAGGTGACGCTCAGCATGGCCACCGGTCCCAGATGTACACCTACAATGAGATGCAGCTGGAGTTAGGGGCTTCCATGGGCTCAGCACCGTGGACGTAGGAGGTAAACGGACAGGGTGTGGGCCGTGGGCGACCTAAGTGTGGGTGATAGGTAGCTTGCGTGTGGTTGATGAGTTGCCTGGGTGGTTTCTGACCTGAATCTGGGTCGCAGACGGCCCGGTGGTTGAGAGAATAGTAGGCGATTTGTGTGTGGATGGCTACTGTGAGCCTGCAGCAGTTGGGTATTGAGTGATCTGGGTAGAGGAAGGTAGTGGGCGGCCTTGAGGATGGTGGGTGGCTCGACTGTCTACCGGTGGGTAGCGTGTCTATGGGTGATGGGCGGTCACACTGTAAATCTGGGCGGCAAGGCCGTTTGGAGCGTCGTTCAGCTGTGGGGTATTGTCGGCATTGATGTAAGTGTGTAGGTTGTGTGGCTCATTTCTTTCATAAACGGCCCAAGGGCGCGATTACGTACAGCCTGGTCGGTTGGCCAGGATGTGGAAGACATACAGCAGTACCAGTGAGACTTGACAGAAAATCAAAATGGATAAACTACACATGATAGCAGTAACAACACTGTGACTGAGACCAGTTATAGCATTCACGGTAGCACAATCACAAAGACAAGCATTCAATCAGGTACTAAATCTGATAGATAGGGTGATCACTGTAGAAGTGTACCAAGCAGAAACGTATGAAGCAGTGTTAGTGAGATCAGTGACATTAGTTATTACATCAGGGAAGCCACAGACAGTAACAGTGACCGTAGCACGACTAAGGTGGTTAAAGATAGCCACAGTGAGACTGTTGTATCTATGAATGCCACATGCAGCGGCGGAATTTCCATAACAACACATAAAGAACAAGAGAGGCAATATCGCCAGTCATGTCAAAAATGTGAACAAATATCACAAATAGAGAAGAGACGTCACAAGCATTGAAAAGAACCTTACAAGCAATGAACAGAAGAACTTCACAAACAGTAACAATATTATTACCTTCAGCCACCAACTTCGAGTTCGGTCGATCAAGGAGCAGTTATAGTGAAGCCATCGCTATCAGTAGCAGTAAGATCATCAGCAGCAGTAAGAACAGGTTCTTCATCACAAGTATTGTTAGGACGATCTCCATCAGTAACATCAGGACCATCACCATCAGCAACATTAGGACCATTACCATCAGTAACAGCAGGACCATTACCATCAGCAACATCAGGACCATCACCATCAGCAACATCAGGACCATCACCATCAGTAACATTAGGACCATCACCATCAGTAACATTAGGACCATCACCATCAGCAACATCAGGACCATCACCATCAGCAACATCAGGACCATCACCATCAGCAACATCAGGACCATCACCATCAGTAACATTAGGACCATCACCATCAGTAACATTAGGACCATCACCATCAGTAACATCAGGACCATCACCATCAGCAACATCAGGACCATCACCATCAGTAACATTAGGACCATCACCATCAGTAACATTAGGACCATCACCATCAGCAACATCAGGACCATCACCATCAGTAACATTAGGACCATCACCATCAGCAACATTAGGACTATCACCATCAGTAACAGCAGGGCCATCCATCACCATCAGTAGCAGCTGGATCATCATCATCAGTAACATCAGGACCATCACCATGAGCAACATCAGGGCCATCTCCATCAGTAGCAGCTGGATCATCATCATCAGTAACATCAGGAACATTGTCATCCGTCAAACTAGACCATAATCATCAGTAACAGGAGAATCATCATCATCACATGTAACTGCAGGACCGACCGTCACCTGTAACATTACGACCGTTACCTGTAGTGACAACGTCACCATCACCTAGTTATAGGAGCACCATCATCATCACCATCATCATCATTATTCTGATAAAATACCATCGCCAGCAATAACATTGTCAGCAATAACAGTAGGACCATCACTATCCCGAATACACGGGACAATTGTAGACTTCACGTTGCCAAAAACTCACAGAAAGGTTTAAAAGAAAACAAGGAGAAAATAAAGACAGCGCGATTAGAATGACTTAACTCTGTCTCTTTGAAGACAGCAAATTGTCTGTGGCCACTTTATGGAGGGTTATGGCATATTGGAAACGAAAGAAATGATAGCATTGGAAGCATCAAGTTACACACAGGTAAAAAAAAAATATCTTGCCACTTCGTGTGAAACGATTTTGAGAAATTTTGAGAAATGCTCATTGGTATGGCCTCACATTGGAAGTCCTGTTTATATGATATTGTGATATATCGATTGCCTTTGATATTTCTTGTCATTTGCCATAATAAACGTAGTAATGATTATATGATTCGATGGGAATAACTGTAACGTGCGGTTACCATAATTATTAGGAAATCTGTCTCACATTCACGCTTACCAACCCTACTTACACAACACGAGTCGTACTGATCTTTTCAAAATTCTTCGGATCCGTTCGGTAAGATATTTCTTTTACCGTGTGTACGCGCGAAAAGAATTGTGCTGATGCTTAGAGGAAAAATATTTCACATGGATGAGGGGAAATATTTCTCTGTAAATAGGGTTATTGAATTGCCTGCTGTTGTTATAAAGAATAGGACAACTATAACTTCAAATCTTTAAGTTATACATATATATATATATATATATATATATATATATATATATATATATATATATATATATATATATATATATATCAATCCCTCAGCAATATATCATTACAGGTCAGTAGATTGTCTATAATTTGTTTTCTCTCTGTATCTATGTAACAGCAGAAGCCTCCCCATCATTTACCCCAAGACCATTAATAACACCAGGGACTACCCCCAGACAGCCCAGACACCATAGCCTGACACCATAACAAGCACAACCACGGGGCACCTACCTGAGCCTTTACATCAAACCTCTCATGATCCGGGTACAGGAACAGGCACCCTCCTGAGCTACGGTAATCAATAGGTACTGGCGGGAATAGAATGCCCATATGGTGGTCCACCTGCCTATTAGGACCACCGAGGAGAAGACGGTGGGTTGGGGTGACAGAGAGCATTATCCTCAGTGCCTCCCATACATCATCGAGCCGCTGCTGAAGGATCCTTCTTCTCCTGGTCGGTAGATACAACCACAACATAGAATTTATATAAGACCACGAGAGGAGGGAAAATACGAGAGGGGTCTCCCCACAGTAGGTCCAGCCATGGGTCTTTATGTATGTCTCATTTTTCCTACGGAAGGATCATCTCTGTCTCTCTCTGGAGTTTTTTCCTCTCGTGCAAGTTAAATGTCAGAGACGGACGAGATTTTTTTACCGTTTGTCGACTCCTTTGTAATGTGTAAGTTATCTAGAACAGCGAAATTAAGGATAATTGCAAAGCGAAAGGCAAAACTTAGAAAGAGGTGGGGAGGATTGGTGAAGAGGGTCGGACTAATGAGAGCTATAGATGGAACGTCCGAGGGAGACGCTAATAAAGATGGCGAGTTCCTTCTTACTTTCCCGGAGCTCATTAGGCATGCAGGTAATGTCTGTTTAAGAACCCTATAACTTTACGGCGGCCGTACCCGCTCGCGCGAGCTTGAAAAAAGAACGACGTTCGTATACCGCAGTCGAGGGAGCACTGGACGTAAATTTCTTTAATGACTTCATGCTGACGTACCTTGAAAAAAAAAAAAAAAGGAAATCAAAAACATGGTATGGAAAGTGAAGAGTAATACTATTAAAGCAAAAAAAAAAAAAGGTTCATATACATCTAGAAACATAACTATAAAAACTGGAGACATATATGACCCAGATGTATAAACTCGAGACCACACACCCGAATATTTTTCAAACGGTAATTGTGAACACCCGTTAGTAGTCAGCTGTCAGTATGAGTTAGTCAGATGGTAGGAGTGCGAGTTTAACATGGGGTCCAGCACACCAACGGGCGTGTAACTCCGACCTCCCTGTCATAGACAAATGGCCAGAGAAATGGTGACCCAGTTAGAGCTGCAGATCCTGCTATGATAACATGGGACACACACGTTGTGGTCGGATGTTGTGTGTGTGTGTGAGAGAGAGAGAGAGAGAGAGAGAGAGAGAGAGAGAGAGAGGAAGGGGACTACTGACCAATTCGATCTTGACTGAAGGAACTGAAGAGCTTCCTTCATTTAGATTCATTATATGATAAATCATCGGCTTGGCACAAACTTCTAGTAATTATATGAATGCGGTAATTACCCGGCAAACAGTGTATTCCTGTGTTGAATAGCAGTATATGTGAAGAACATCGATTTACACATTTTCTTTTCTTAACTGAATCTCTGGCCTATTGTTTTTTGTGATCAAGCTCCTCTGCGTTTCGAAATGAGTATCCATGTGAAAGTTATTTTCTGTATAATGAACAGCTTCTGAACTTTCAGTTCTCCTCATGTAGCTTGTTTTTTGGTCTCTGTTCTCAACATTTGCTCCTCTCTGGAGTCTCTGAAGCCTAGATGTTTGTGTTGGAGGCGGCGGGGGTTAGATTTAGAGACCAAAATTGTATCACATCATCAAAATGTGGTCTTACCAACAGATAACAGAAGGTTGATATTGCTTACGACGTTTGATCCTAAAACATTTTCGTAGTGAAGCATAGGAGTCTGTTTACTTTTTTGAGGTCAGTTGTACCGTGTTGATTAGACTTGATAAATCATCAAGATGTTAACACGAATCTCCTTCCATGCTTAACCATCTGCAAGCGCATTATGAGAGATCATAACCCATCACTGAAACACGACAGACACCATTTCACCCTATCCCAAGGCCCCTCACACCTGCGATGCAACAACTATAGAGAAGACGTTGAGTTCTCAGTTGCCTTGCACTCGCTACACAAAGACGTGCACGCAACATCACAGCATTAAAAGACCTGAGGTCCCAACCGGTGGACGTGGCCAGCTTCCTGAGTGCTCCAGGAACCTCATAAGGATAGAAGGGAGTCCTAGGGCAGGAGATAAGTAAGCTGATATAGAATTGTTCTATTTAGATACGTTTGCGGTAGTTTTTGTTTACCATTTCTCTGTCTTGGATGACAGTTTGTCTTCATTTTAGATAGCTCTCCAATATCTCCTGTGTATTACCCCGTGTCCTGTGGTTGTATTTCAACAAAATTTTATCAGCTTTATTTGCTGTTTCGAATCTTGATTCCTGAATACGCATTATAGAAAGCAGTACTTCAGGGAGTGAGGCTTGTGGCATGACGCTCTGTTACGCTTCTGAATTCTGACTTTATCTTCTAGTTAGCGGTGGTCGTTTTCTGTTGTTCAGTCTGTGTGTTTTCGCCCTGCCTGGCCCTTCTTGTAGTGTAGGCACTTCACAGTATTTTGCCTGGGGTTCCTTTACTCTCGAGAATAAACTATTCACTATTCATCACTGGATCTTCATGTTTACAAAGGTTCCGTGTGACGTAATAGTGTCTCAGTAATAACCTTATCAGCAGCATTTCCGATGTCAGAATAGATAACTTCAGATGCTGTTTTTGGATTGATGTTGTCCCTTAAGATCAGTGAAGTTGCTTAAATTGAACATTTTGCCATAAAAACCATGACTTTTTTTTGTTTGTTTTGAGAAAAGTTTTAAGTTGCTAAGTAAACGTTGTTAGAGAGAGAGAGAGAGAGAGAGAGAGAGAGAGAGAGAGAGAGAGAGAGAGAGAGAGAGTTCTTTGTAGCAGATAACATGGCAGGGATAAAAGTAGTACGCCACAGTCGCGTGACCTTATTGCCTGAATTATATAGTATCTTATATATCTCCGCTCTCAAGCTTCCTTTTTCAGCAAAACAGATCATTTCACTTTGCTGAATTCTCGTAAAGGACAATGATATCAGCCTGCCTCACCCTCTGGTTGTCTGCAACTTTCAACCACTCCTTCAGATCATGACTCGTAAAAAAGATTTTTTACCCTTACACAGTGTCAGCCTCTTGCTGTCCCCTATTGCTTAAGTAGTCTCAAATCTGTCCGGAAAGGGATTTATGTTCTTAGAGTGTCTCATCCCGTTACTGTTTCTCATACTTCAAAGCACACGCTCAACACTGTCTCTCTCACAATGTCCAGTTCTTGGCATGACAGATTCTTCAAAACACATGCGCTATAAGGCAGTATGTGTCTCCTTTTTCTTCGCATCTGTTTTTAAGACGAGTCTTCCAAATTCATATACTGAACTCAGGAGTACCATCCCTCACCCTGCGTTGATGGTGTCGGCCGTGGTGGTCATGTTGCCGTGGTCTGCTGGGAACATCCCCACAGCCACGCTGCTGTGTGCGCTGCGGGACACACACACACGGTGCACTGAGATGCATTACGTTGTCCTGAAGAACTCGTAAATCACTGTCCTTTGTTATGTAAGGGTCTGTGGGATTTTAATGTTTTGCTGGGGTACGGTCGCTAAACTACGGTGCACACCTGTTATTCCAGGGTACACATGGTGCTATGGGGTACATTAGGTACGATATTTCATGTGCGCATGATACTCTGTGACCCTCAAGGTACACAGAAATAACAGATGAAATGAGATGCCTTCGGCGTACGAGGATGTTGCCTGTCATTCTCCATACTATTACCGAACAAATATTGATTCCACACAAATGAGGTTAAGACAGAGCGATGCTCGTTATTGCTGGTTACCCAGGGAGCTCTTGGGTGTATGGTGTACTCTAAATGATCTATTTCCACGTACAGAGTTCACTCTGGAGGCATCACGTTGTACTAGAGTGTAGATGTGGGTGCTCTACGTTACGCACGCTAAAGACAGATACAGGCATTCGCGCTGTACATAGAAATTTTCACTTTGATGTGGTTAACAAAAAATTTATTTTCTGTTTTGTGAAGGGTATTTTTGGATATTTAGAAAAACACACACACACAAAAAAAAAAGAATAATGAACGATTTCATTTCATTTGTTGAGAGGTCAGGCGAAGTCGTCCAGCAATGGGGGCTCTGAGGTTGAGTTGTATAACTACATTCCTTCCTGATAAGGATTTAGAAGCGTCGAGGAGCATTAGGACTAAAGGCAAATTACCCGATACAAATCTTCAAAGAAAATATACATTCATAAGACTAAGACTAAGACTGCTGGAAGGATGTATACAAGAAACTGTGTCATTTGTGGAGGCAAAATGTTGTCAGGGGAGAAATGTACATGATTGTCTGAAAGCAATAGAGAGACTAAAGGTTATGGTGGCTGGGCTAGCAACAATGAAGACACATATGTCTATCCTTACGGCGTCAGGTTGCCACAGACAGGCTTGCAAGAGCACAGGAAACAATGCCCTGACGAGTTTAGGGCTGGTCACATATCACTATAAACAACTACTTATTAAACAATTCGGTTTTCATTCGCCGAGGGGAGGTCTCCCATTGTGGGTAATGGTACCTTCGTGGGTACTCTAGGTATTCATCTTTATTACACGACCCTCGACAGACTAGTTATCTGCAGCGTTGGGTTCATCAGCGTGGGGGGAGGACCTTCGTCCAATCATCATCAAGGATGATTACCTTCTCGTCCACTCAGCCGACAGAGCTGTCTCCACGGCACCCAGGGAGTCTAGCTGGTGATGACGTTTCTCAGCAGAAACGTATTGATACTTGGTGAACACTCATGATACTCTGTGAAGTGCAGCAACGTAGAGTTCCGATGCTGATGTGCTTTACACACTAATGTTGGCCAAAGCTGTCAGTAACTGTTGCTGTATTTATAATCATTATCGGCAAACAATTTGTCTTTTTAGTAATTCTCCTGACGTGGTGTTCTGGCGATACCTTAGGCAAAATGTCGTCGACCCCCACACACTCCTTGCGGGTCTTTCATTCACAGACTCTTCTACTGAACCAACCTGCCAGATTGCCGTCATATTGAGGCCTTCTCTCGTTGTGTTCCACCTTCGTTACGTAACATATACTTCTGGTGAATTTCCTCAGCTATTTTTCATACCAGATCTGGGACGCCTCAGAGACATTTTGTAGGTTGGTGTATTCTTCGTCATTCGTCACTTTTCTCATGACCTAAACAAGATCTGTAAATATATTCATGA
Source organism: Panulirus ornatus (assembly GCF_036320965.1). Taxonomy (NCBI): domain Eukaryota; kingdom Metazoa; phylum Arthropoda; class Malacostraca; order Decapoda; family Palinuridae; genus Panulirus; species Panulirus ornatus. Next base: position 29,255,439 of record NC_092241.1, read on the forward strand.
GTAGATTTATTCTTTCTAGTCATACACATAGATCAAGCCGCACGGCACGATAATGGTAACTCCAACACTGAAAAAGCTCCTCACACATGTCTTATATTCTATTTCATTACGATGGTTTTCAATCCACTGAGGCAATCTTCCTCTTATTTAAGCCTGAAAATCAGCTTCTTTACCAGCCTCCGATGTGATACAGTATCAAATGCCTTCTCGCTATCCAGGATCCCACAATCCGCCCATCCTCCTCTTTTGTCTTAATTAGAGCCCCTCTTTCACAGAACTGTATAAGATTTTGTTACACAAGACCTCTTTTCTCTTGACCCATGTTTCACACTTAGGTAGCTCCTCCTTTGCAAGCAATCCTTCACTTGCTTTTTTTTTATCTATTCTTTTTTGCAATTTTTACACTTGAAGATGCTGGTCTGTAATTCAGCGCAATTTTCCGATCTCTTTTCCTAAAGACAAGCACGAAGCCTTCTATCTTGCACTCCCTTGGCACTGCACCCTCATCAACGAACATATTGGCCTCTCAATATGTTTGTGTGAATTTCCCTGTGACTCATCTCCCCTAATTCCGGTACTATCTTTGTTGCCCTTTTCTGGACCTTCTTTATCAGCTCGCTTCTGTCAGTGCATTGACAAACATAAGAAGCATAATCTAGTTTTGGAAAAAGAAAGGCTGTGAAGCGCTCTCTCTAAAATGCTTCCTAATCCAAATACTTCATTGCAGTTCTAAAATTTGCTAGCAGACAATTTGTCTCCTTTACTATTTTCCAAATATATGAATCTGGTAACAGGTAAGGGATTATATCAACTCAACACGGCCCTCTCACAAAGACGTTCCTGCAGCTTATATCCTTCTAGATAATATTGATATTGAGGCCTTGTTTCACTGCGTCCCAGCGTCATCACATTTACTCTTGAGTGAATTTTCATCGATCATGATACCAGACCAACTCTGGAGTTTGTCTGAATCCCTTTGTGAATTGATGCAGTCCTTTTGGTTGTTCATTTTCCCCTCATGACCTTGGTATTATTATCCGCAAATGTAATCATCCTGGCAAGTTTGTCCACATACATCAAGAAGAAGAACGGTCCCAGGAACAAGCCCTGCAGCACCCTGCTGTTGACCTCAACCACTTCCGTGAAGACCTCACTAATATGCGGCCTTTGTTCCCTTCCAATAGAATGATCATCGGTCTGTCGAAGTACCCCCCCTCCCCTTTACTCCAGCCTGAAGATCAGCTTCTTTTCCAGCTTCATATGTATTACATTATTAAATGCTTACTGGTAGTCCAGATACAGACAGGTTCGTATTCTCTCTCTCTCTCTCTCTCTCTCTCTCTCTCTCTCTCTCTCTCTCTCTCTCTCTCTCTCTCTCTCTCTGTATGTGTGTGTGATCATTATTTGTGGTACAGGGAGAGAGTTTTACATTAGTATTTCTCTGTGAAAACTGAGCTGGGGTGGAGCCTGTGGTGTAGGGAATAAGCTTGCGCACACTAGAAACGAAGATGGAGGACGGCCGGAAAAAAATTTCTTGGCATTATTACATACTTCCCTAAGCTGGTGGTTATACTACACGGCTAACATAACGCTGTAATTGGCTAGTAGTTAAGTCAGTGGAGGAGCGTCGAAGTGGCTAACATAGTATGGAAAAACATGACACTTTTATGATGGACGTCATTACGCAGCCAGTCACGAAAAACTCGCTTAAGTGGATGACATCTCGAACTGGCAGCGCTTTAACAGGGCAGTATAAATGGTAGTTATACTGGTTATGAGTGGGTGTTGTGACGGCACAGAAGAGGTGAGGGGGTGAACAGCAAGTAGGTAGGAAGGTGGATAGATGAGGTCAGGGGAATACAACGTGTGCTAAGGATGGATGGGGTGACTATGAAGAACAGAAGTGAGTCACGGGAGACAGAGGAGAGGGTGGACTATAGAAAAACTGTACGAGGATAGTTGAAGGCAGAGAAGGATATTCTCTATTAAGAAAGGCTAAGGGACTGCGAGGGAAGAGTGAGGCGGTGAGGAGTAAGGACGAACAATTGTGTGAGAGCAAAATGGAACTTGAGAATCAAAAAGGAAAGAAGAGAAAGGCCGTATTTTGAAACAATGATATTGGATAAGAAACTGAAAAGTGAGGAAAAGAAATGTTGAGACTGAAAGGCATGAAGGGGTGAGGATTAAAGAGAAAAACGACTTTGTTTCAGCAGAAGATAAAGAGGCATGGGGTAGAAGCAGGGAACTGTGTGGATGAGAAACGGAATTATGGAAGGGGAGAAAAAGCGAGAGGTGTAGGTCAGGAAAAGAAATTTTTGGGGTGAGATACAGTGAGGGGCATGAGTGAGAAGACATCAGGAGCGTAGGTGCTGAATTGAAAATAACAACTGTGAACTAACTGGGTATCGGTTATACAAATCAGCGCGAACTGGTGTGAGGGAGGATACAGAAGCAAAGCTGGAGACACTGAGCAGGTCATTAATGAGTATCTGGTTATGAGTGCATGTTAAGTCGCATACACATGTCATGTACCATATATGTGTATATATATATATATATATATATATATATATATATATATATATATATATATATATATACATATACTATACATATAACATACTAACAGCATGAGCTCCTAAAATACACTCCATTGAGAGCGAACTGCTATAAAATGATGGCCACAATTGAGGATATGAACATACAACACTAAGAAGATTTAGTACGGGATAATCAGATGGAGAAAATCATCGTGTTAAGTTCATCATTATCATTTTCATCATTGGCCTATTATCGCTGTAAAACTTATCTATCAAAGGACTCCAAAATAATAGATGCAAAAGAAAGTAACTGTGCGCCAAAAAGTGAAAAAATGAGTAAAAGTATTGAAAACTGGGGAAGTAGGTATAGAATTCTTAGCATTTTAAATACCCCCTGATACGCCACATAAATGAAACGAAAAATAGTCCCACGCAAGAAGAGGAAACGCGCAAAATTGGAGAAAAAAAGTGGAAGAATATGTGTTTGGGCAAAGGTGGATATTAAAAAAAGAAAAAAAAAAGAAAGTACCACTCACAGTCAAGCTGGGTGACAAGGAACGTGAGTGGTTGGATGGCTAGCCAGTAGACTACATAGTTATCCGAGAGGTAAGGTGCATAGTGGCTAGATGGCAAGATAGATAGGTTGATGTTGAGATGACTAGCGAGTCATGTGGATAGCTGGGAGAGAGGATAGATTGTTGCCAAGTGGCAACACGAGTCGATGTGCCGAATGGCAAGATAGTTGAACAGGTTAATGGAAAGATGAATGGCTAGGTGTGTGGCTGTGTGAAGGGACGTGTCGCTGGGTGGTAAAATGGCTCAGTAGGAGGAAGTGTGGCAGGTAGTTCATTAAAGATGAGTGAAGCTGACGCAGCAGGTGATTAGGCACTCGGCGAGTCAAAAAGCCAGTTGGTGGGTATCATTAGCAGATTACGAATGCGGCTTGCGTGTGTGTGTGTATGTGTTTTACGGAGAGAGAGTTTTATACTCGTGTTGCCCTCTCTTCTTAACACTATATGTGTGTACCTTGTCTTTACTTCTACGTATATGCATGTACACCCATACTCACCTCTAGTTTGTTCCAGATACCCATTCTATCGCCCAGACCTTAGGAGAGGATAAACAGCTGTATGGACTGTGAAGAGGCCAGGATTCGAACCTATACGGGCGGCCCGCACATGCGTGGCGGTCAGTAGTATTAACCGCTACACCACGAAGGTCTGTGTGTGTGTGTGTGTGTGTGTGTGTGTGTACCCTAGCATAACTCATAAATGCAATTTATCGAATAACTTGGGGGGAGGATGAACAGCTGGTCTGACTGCGGACCGACTGCCGCGACGGTGATTTGAACGTATGCGGGCTCGACCCCAGGACGGCTCGTGAATATATCACGTACAGCAACGCTAACAGCTTTCATGCAGCTTTTTAAGATGATGTATGATGTTTGCACTGAAATTATCAGCACTCAGTTTAATCCATTTATCTGTTTCTCGTGTGATTATAGACAAAATTTTCTACATTTTTTTCGAACAAGTTTATTCCTTAATTTCATGATATCGCACCTTGTAGTCCTAGTATCCCTGTATATTTCGAAGACCTTTTTATTGTTGACTTCATCAAAGTAGTTTATGGGCTCAAAGGTTGTAATCAGGTTACCCCATACTACTACTCTTTCCCTGGTGGGCAAATTCGAATCCTCTAAAGTTGCTCTAAAATCAATCCCTCATCATCCTAGTGCTGTCGTTGTTCCCTTCACTGGACCTCCATCTCTGTTAGTTCGTTGTACTTTGACTCGTTGGAATAGACGAAATCTGGTTACGTTTAATGCCGAAAACTCCCCGCAACTGTCCTGTCTCCTTTGACGGTTCTGTAATTCCCATCTCTTCACACACTGAACATACTTGGTAATACTGTAACACCCACTCTGTCTTGAAAACCCCCCACATTGCGGAAATAGCCGAGTCTGCCTCTGTGAAACTAGGAGTCCTGTTCAGATGTCGAAATTTCTTTTCAGAGAGGGAAAATAGGACGAAAGTCATGGGAGCTTTCTCGAACTGTGATAATGTCTCTTGTGCAGTGCCGCAGGGTACTCTTCTGCGTTCATTGTTCTTAATCCATTATCACTCATCCTGTATATGTTTGCGGATGATGCCGAAGTCATAAGGGAGGTGAAAAGCGAGCAGGATTACATCCACGTAACATAAGACGTAGACGGCTTTCAAAGGTGGTCTGATGCGTGGTTTAAGTAGAATACAAGATGATGGGGAAAGGTTACAGAATAAGAAGGCCTGAATATGAATTATCATTCGGCTGGACATAAGGTGCAGAGAGGGACTTGGGGCCAGACATTGTTCCTAACTTGTCGCAAAAGTCCTATTTCAGGAGAACTGTAAAGAAGTTAAATTGTCTCCTGGTAAATATTAGAAATGCATTCCAGTATATGATGGATAAGGAAATATTCAGTAAGCTGCTCACTTCCTATATTACGTCAGAACTAGTTTCTTTTGTTTTTTTCTCGTTGGAGGTTTCAGTCACGGACAAAAGTCCACGTCAAGCTCAGGCCTTAATTGAAATATAGAGGTTAGTGAATTAGTGAAAGGGCTAAAGAAGAGACAGGGGAAAGTATTCACGGATATTGAAGAGGGTGAAATCCTGTAGTTATTGGGAAAGACATGAGAATGTAGAGAGTTCCAAAGGCCTGAAATTAATGATAAGATTTTCAAAAGATTGTGTCATCATTATATGGTATCTATCGGGTATCTGTCGGCTAGGGGATGCATCATGAGGTATTTACCACGATTATTTCAGGCATAGAAGCGTTTCATTATGTTGCATTACAGTTTTAAAGGGAAAAGTTTTGGAGGGCTAACAATTACCCTGAACTGATTATAACACTTGAAGTCGTCATGCAGATGAGTGGATAGCTTAGAAGTAGAGTGGCTGAGTTGACAGACAGAATTCTAAATAGTAAGATACGAAGGAGAATGGTTGAGGTACTAATTGAGTAACTGAACGGTGGTGTGGTAGTGAGATTAGGTGAGTAGTTATTAAGAGGTGGCGTGATAATGTTAAAGCTTTGTGCATGTGTGGGTAGACAGTAGACAAGAAGTGGTGTGACTGGTGGATAGAAAGGGACTTAGGAATATGGGTATATTACTCGATGGATTGAAAGTAATATAGTGGTGAGGATGGTTGTGTAGAAGGTGACGTGGTAGCGTTCATAAGTGCCTTGATAGCTAAGAGGGGAGTGTGGTAGTGTGACCTCAACCACAATTTAATGTCTTCTTCGCGCGATGTTATTGATAATAGTTCTTTCAGATGTTAAAGAATCAGTCATTCGTCTTCGATTCTTAAGGCGTAATAAAAGTTTTCGTTACGGTGATTTAAACAATTTTAGCTATGTTATGAAGTGTATAAGTTTGCATCTTGATCATGTTTCGGTGGTGCCATATATGCCAAGGGCCAGAGAAAGCCCGTACATGAGATAAACTCAATCCTGTTCCATTTGTGTACTTGGGGATAAATATTGGAATGGCAATTTTCGTTAATGATCCGTTTTTTGTAAACATTTACATTCTCTTCTTTCATACCTGATTGCTTTTCCCACCTTGGCGAGGTAGCGTCAGGAACAAACAAAGAACGCTTCATTTGTACACTTTCACTCTTTCGTTGTCATGTATAACGTACGAAAGCTTCGTGCTCAAAGCCAAGCCACACGGTTCAAGTTGACCTTTTATTCCCTGGATATGCCCGTTGACAGCACTGCGTCTCCCATACTCCAAAATCCATTCTTTCCTATGCATGTCTCGGACTCTCCTCATATTCAGGCCTCGGTACCCGAAAAGCCTCCTTCACTCCATCTTTCCATCTCTTCCTTTGTCTCTCCAGGTAGGTAGTAGTCGGTGGGCAGCAGTTGGCCAGGGAGGTTTGATATATTTTATATATTATCGCCTGGTAGTGGGAGGGTTAGTGACGGCTGCGTATTAAACCAGCATTTCAGTGGCTACTAGATGTCATTCCAGTGACCCAGGTAGCTGTCATTTCTTTCTGCCTTGCCCGAACGTGGGTTTGGCTTTCACTCACAAACATACAATCACTTCATTTATTATGTAACACTTGACAAAAACGTGACTCACACGACTAGTTCGTTAAACTCTATTATTTACTGCGGTGAACGCTACGCACTAACCCTGCCGTTTGACAAAATTTCGTCGTAAGAAGTACTCGGCATTAAGTACTCTTCCCCTGGCTCCCTTCACTTCTGGCACGAAGGTTTTAGTGACGGACACAGTCGGCACTTCACTGATAAATCTGTAAGATGGCAAAATCATAGATGAATTAATATTTAGGAACTCACTCTCTCTCGGAAACCCATGAAAAAAGATAATGTTTGGTTGTGCCGAAGTTGAAAGCATTTTAAGTACAACTAAGATGAGTCTTCAAAAATCATAAGTTTACATCTAAAGTCTCTGTGTTCGTGTGAACCATTGTGCTAAGTACATAGTTGTGGGTAAGCCTTATAATTGACAATAGCTTATCAGCAACCATTGATATCAAACTAGCAAAAAGGTAGCAAAAACGCAAAATTTTCAGGTATCCTATAATCTGATGATAAACAATTACCTTTGACTGTCAAAAGTTATATACGAATGATCTCTACAACGACATTATCCCTATGATGATTTGTGCACAGTTGGCTCTTCCATCCCGACATTATATCACATATGCGAAAAGTTTTATATTGCCTCTTTTTTTTGTTGTTGTTTGTTTGAAAGTACATTGTACATCACCATAGAATAGCAATGAAGGGAAAATTGCAGCCTTGTCCTCCCCGGCTGACCTCCCACTGAACAGGTTACAGGTATGAAACATCTCCTACTCTGCTCATAACTGTCAAAATTGTGAAGAAAGCGACAACGAAAGACACATCTTGGTAGAAATTGCTGAGCTGTGAAGGGACCGGGTTCTTTAGAGTCGAGCGTTGCTGTAGGTATTGCTGGAAACATTCGAAGAGCGATGGACTATTTGGAAAGTTTGGAGCATAATCGTCTGATTATCTTCGCTAAGATTTTTAGTTTTTTTTTTTTTTTAGATATGCTTGGATTTTTCTATTCATTTTTGGCTATATTTATATGAAGATCCTGCCGACTTCATGATAATGGTGCCTAATACAAAGGAAGTCAAACAGAAACAGATAATTCGAATCTTTCTAAGATGTTTCTGATTGTGGAAGATGTTAGAAATTCGCAGGTTAGTGTGAAGGCGTACAAATAATTCAGAAGAAAATAAAACGAGCAAGCTGACAATGTGACTAAGGACGCGCAAATAGTATAAAAGTAATGGACTTAAAGGGAAATGCTTTTCAAGTCTATTCTTCAACGTATCTTCAGCACTGCATTCTTCCATTCTAATTGGTAAATCATTCTATACGTTAGCAATCCTGACGAAAAAAAATGTGTTTCGCCTCATTCGAGGTAAAACGTTTGACGACGAATGAAATCTGACGAATGATATATGTACCTTAATAGATCATGAGTATCAAAGCCTTTGATAATTTTGAATACTTGTATTTAATCATTACATCACCATTTAACCTTCACTTTTCTAAGATGAATAGGTTCAAGTCGTTTAGTCAGCTCTCACAGGATAAGGGAGAAAGAATACTTCCCACGTATTCCTTGCGTATCGTAGAAGGCGACTAAAAGGGGAGGGAGCGGATGGTTGGAAATCCTCCCCTCTCGTTTTTTGTTTTTTTTTCTAAAAGAAGGAACAGAGAAAGGGGCCATGATGGTGTTCTTCAGGATTTAACACTGTCTTTAATGATGGTTTCTATAAGTCTCGACTACAGACGCTAATCTAATTGGACGATGATTTCCGGGCAGTGACTTATCACCTTTCTGAATATCGGTGTTACATTAGCGAACTTCCATTCATCTGGAACTTTTCCTGTAACAAGTGACTTGCTGGAGATGTCAGCCAAGGGCTTAACTGTCTTATTTTTCGACCTTTTTTTATTGTCCTCGGATAAAGCTTATCAGAACTTGTCGTTTTATTTATTTTCATTCCGTTTGATGATAATATGTCTTCAGCTTTATGTGAGAACGTTCTCCTCTCTTATCACTGGAACTCCATTTGGAACATGTATCGCGTCTTCGATCGTAAATACAGATGCAAAACAAGCAGTCGAAGACTTTTTTGCCATGGTTTCGTAGTGTTGAACTAAGTCACCGTTCTCTATAATTAGTGGACCAATTGACTGGGTAATGACTCATTTGCTTCTAACATAACTATAAAACTCCTTAGGGTTTCTTTTTGCTATTCCGGCAGTATACTCTTCATATTGACGTTTACTTTGTCGTATAAGTTTTTCCTCGGAAATTCTCATGACATACTTTATCATGGTGGCCATTGGCCTCACAGTCTCTAATTACTGTGCATGACTGAGTTCTTAAGTATTATACTGCATGATTTTTCACGTTGTATCCGAGTGATAGTAATAAACTCTCCTGTTATCACATGTATTTCTCTTTATTTATCTATTTTTTTTGTTGTTGATATCTCAGCTTAAAAGAGCGTAAAGATATTATAAAGAACCAGTTATCTTTCGACGTCGTTCGTGTCCACGGTGAGGCAAAGAAAGACAGAGTTGCCTCCTTAACATGCGTTGTATACTTTCATACATTTCTGTGTTAACTTTGCTTGCCTGAAGCCAAACGTGTCTGTCGTGCCGCGTAAAGTGTCATTAGACACTTTCTACTGGATGAATAAAAGCTTTTCTTCTCTGATTTTGTACTGCCGTTGAAATGTCCGCGAGAATGAATTGTTAGAGTAGGTGGGGTAGGTTTTCTGTCCTCATGATGAGTATGAATTCATGGCACCGTGAGATGGGCAGTATGTGAGGCTTAGATACTGGCGAACATTCTGACAAGTTGAAACCGCAGAAGAGATACAGGAATTGTAGACACAGTTCAGAATCTTTCCCAAAGATTACAGCAAACGCAGATACGCTTCTCATAACGCAGTAGATACGCTTCTCATAACGCAGTAGATACGCTTCGCATAACGCAGTAGATACGCTTCTCATAACGCAAATATGAACCTAGAACGCTTCTCCAATGTAGGGATAAGCCAAAGCATTTTTTCTCCATATATATGTGAGAGTAACTTTGTAAATACATTTTCGTGATTAACCCAGGGGAGTCGCTGAGGAGGCACCAGTCGGTGAGCGGAGTAAAGTGGCTCATGAATGATGACCGGCTGATAACCTCTGTGCTCCGACAGGGCCATCGCCCGCGCCCCTGGCAGACGCTGTCATCAGCACCCTGCGCAGAACTTGTTTAACTCTTCTCTCGTGCCCGAGCGCTGGAGACCGTCGCTTCTACGACCGTCCAGATTCTATTGGTCGAAGATTTCTCTTTAGAGACCCTTTTGTCCTATTATCATGAGAAATTTCCTCGTTGTCCATATGGGGTCGAACACCACATAACTGATCTGCAGCGAACCCTCACAAAAACTCAACTCACAAGAACGAGTTCAGATGGTGCTGGACACACAGTAAAGCCCGACCGACTCGCGTCACTCCCGCCTGCTGAGCCCCGGCCTCCTTAAGTCACTGGCAACAGTTTACCGTCGACCGGAACACCTCCTCCTCCCCCACTCTCTCTCTCTCTCTCTCTCTCTCTGTGACCGGCGAACGTGACCAGCATTGGAGGCCTTTTTTTTTTTTTTTGGAGTACGTCGCATTTACTTGCCGCTTATCCATTTGTAACATATAATCACTAGAAACACACACACACACACACACACACACACACACACACACGCACAGATACAGAGAGAGAGAGAGAGAGAGAGAGAGAGAGAGAGAGAGAGAGAGAGAGAGAGAGAGAGAGAATGTGTCTGTGTGTCTTATACTTTTCCACATTTCTTGATCGGTTAGCACCAAACTTGACACATCGACACGTGCTACAGAAGATCATTGAGGATGGTCAATATGAGCGTTGGGGATTTGAGTATCCCATCAGATTTCATGAGAGGGAAGGTTTTCCACTCTCCTCCCGACGTGTTCCCCGCGACCACTGGATCAGTCTGCATCACACCTTGACACATCGATGTAGGTTGACAGGATAGGACGGTCATGGGGCCGGGGGATGAGGGGAGTGAGACTTATGGTATGATGATAATATGTTTTTTTTTTCACCGGTCCAGCGGACGGATACCCCAGCTAGTATTTACACACACACACACACACACACACACACACACACACACACACACACACAAGGGATATATTGGTTCCGTAAGGAAACTCTGTAGTGGATGTATGTGAGCCGAACGTTTGCTCCAGCAGCCTCAAAGTTTCTTCAAATTGCTGAACTGATACTTACTCTGTGGTCATGATACTTACTCTGTGGTCATGATACTTACTCTGTGGTCATGATACTTACTCTGCGGTCATGATACTTACTCTGTGGTCATGATATTCACTCTGTGGTCATGATACTTACTCTGTGGTCATGATACTTATTCTGTGGTCATGATACTTATTCTGTGGTCATGATACTTATTCTGTGGTCATGATACTTATTCTGTGGTCATGATACTCTGTGGTCATGATACTTACTCTGTGGTCATGATACTTACTCTGTGGTCATGATACTTATTCTGTGGTCATGATACTCTGTGGTCACGATACTTACTCTGTGGTCATGATACTTACTCTGTGGTCATGATACTTACTCTGTGGTCATGATACTTACTCTGCGGTCATGATATTCACTCTGTGGTCATGATACTTACTCTGTGGTCATGATACTTACTCTGCGGTCATGATACTTACTCTGTGGTCATGATATTCACTCTGTGGTCATGATACTTACTCTGTGGTCATGATACTTATTCTGTGGTCATGATACTTATTCTGTGGTCATGATACTTACTCTGCGGTCATGATACTTACTCTGTGGTCATGATATTCACTCTGTGGTCATGATACTTACTCTGCGGTCATGATATTCACTCTGTGGTCATGATACTTACTCTGTGGTCATGATACTTACTCTGCGGTCATGATACTCTGTGGTCACGATACTTACTCTGTGGTCATGATACTTACTCTGTGGTCATGATACTTACTCTGTGGTCATGATACTTACTCTGTGGTCACGATACTTACTCTGTGGTCATGATACTTACTCTGTGATCATGATGCTTACTCTTTGGTCACGATACTTACTCTTTGGTCACGATACTCACTCTGTGGTCATGATACTCTGTGGTCATGAGACTCACTCTGTGGTCATGAGACTCACTCTGTGGTCACGATACTCACTCTGTGGTCATGAAATTTAATGTTAGCCTGCCTCAAGATGGAGGCACAGCCCACGAACGTTAACATCTGAATTGCATGAAAGGTTGAGTGAGTCTGAGGGTGTAGTGAGGAGGCAGCATGTTAGTCCCCAGGACACCTCTTCATTACTGGGTTCATAAACAGATCGACCCACAGTGCTGGCTAAAGTTAGCACCCTCTCTCTTTTACAGCTCGTGGAGATGAGTGTGGGAGTTTAACGATCGTGTTCACTTTGCTCCTTTTACCTGTCACTCCTCCACTACTTATCTGTTTGATTGTTGTCGCTACATATAGCAGTAATGAAGATGTGGGTTTTGTGTATGACTACCATCAGTTATCTACATGAACTACCTTCTTTGTAGCAATTCCTTGAGAGCATATCGCTTCCTATATACCAAATAGATTTTTTTTTTGTCTGTTGGGCGTTTTAAGAACCACCAACCAAACATTATGATCGAAATACCTCATAATAGAATGCTCGCATTCTCACAAGCCCCAGACCATGTTATTTGTAGAGACGCAGAAAGATGTGAGGAACATCTTGGCATGAATAACTCATAAGTTTTGATTCATGTAAAAGATGAAATAGAAAACTTTCAATTATTATGCAGTGCGAACAGTAACATTCAATATTGTACGTGTTTCACAAAAGGGTCCAACAACCCCAGATCACATTCACTTATTACACCTTACACGTACATCACAAATAGTGAAAGGAACCAAAATGAAGTGTTATCCAGGACAAGTACACAGACCTTCAAGCACGTAAATGACCACCAATAGGAGAGTCGTTTCTTGGGGACATACCACACCACGAAGGAGAAATTATCATTTCTAGATCGTAAACACAGCTTGCGTGTGGTCGAGGTGCCGGATGATGGTTGCTCTGCCATCTCTTCCATATAGGGAGACACCGCTCTTAAAGTAAAGGATCAGTAACACCAGCGGGTGTGCTGAAGGAGTCCAAGTAATGAGGGCCGCGCCCCTAATGGGCAACTGATGCAGGAACAATAGATGCTTAGTACTGTTACTCTCAACACGATTGTTGATATGTGCAGTGATTCACCAGATAGAGTGAGTGACACTGACGATATCGTGATGGTCGTGGGAGTAAGGATATCTAAAGATGCTGTGTCCTAGACTGTGATGTAGAGGTCGTCCATTACCATCGTACGACCGAGGACAAGTAAGATGTATCCATAAACCATTGATGTGATGCTGGAAATTATGAAAATTTATTCCAGCCGTAGATTTCTACTTGAGAGAAGCCATGATGCGTTGCTTCAGTATGCATGGGTAAAAAAAAAAAATGAAGAAATACCAAGGAGAAATATGTAATATCAGTTAATGGAAGATATACGTAAGGAAATTATGGCGAAATTAACAACCTCTTCACTGACGTAGGAGCGTGGAGGATTTTCAAAGAGGCTGAATAGAAGAGAAGATTTAGTGGTTATAATGAGGGGGTTGATCGGCGTACATACATGAACTGAGGGAGTTAGAGAGGGAGACGGTGAGAGAGAGTAAAAACAGATGAGTGGCCAAACAGGTGCTGTCGGCAGTATAGGACAAGTACGGACATATTACATAAAAGATAGGGAAAATCCAACAGCCAAGTCAACCTTCACGAGGCATGAAAAAGCAAGAAAGGAATAAAGATGAGATAAAAGTCAGGTATGAGTAAGTTATTATAGACATACCCTAGGATTACTCTACAATGTTCCCTCTATGAATCGGGCACAAAGTAACAGTTAATCATCAAATTATCATACCGACAACTTCAAAGGGTATTGAATTCAGGGATGAATAATGATACATGTAAGGATGTAAATGCAAAATTTGAAAGCGTATTTACCATAAGGATTTATAGCGCCCATATCTACTGGACATGAAAAGAACTGAAATGAAATATTGGATGTAATAAGGCTTTTGATCGACTACAATTTTTGAAGGCACAGATGGTCCTTCACTTCTGTGCTTGCAAAAAGTCTAGGAAGACCACTCGACCTTTAATTTAGGATCTGTCTGGACGAGGATAGACAGACATCAAAGAGAGGAAGTATGTGAAATAATTGCTCTAAATTTCAGACCTAAGTTAATGACAGAGCTCCTGAACTCCTGTGAGGGAATTTGTGGTATTTCTTCGGAAGTCAAGTTTGCTGGTTTCTTCACACTCAAAATTCACTTGGTTGCATTCTTCACAGCAGCCAGATGAATAATCTTAAATCCTGGTAGTTGGGAAAGGCTCCGTGAAAGAACCGCGTTGCTTGACTGGAAATGACAGGAATTTTAATAGAGGCACCCATTGAGACTGGGTATTTTGGCAACAGAGGCGTTGCCCAGGGATCAGGTTCGACACCAGTTCTCATGACTGATATATATCATTAATATTTATTGAAATGTGAGTATGTAGCACAGTTCTAGATGCTGAATACCTGTCCCACGATGAAGTTCTCACATGGATACCAGTGGCTTATACCGACTATGAACCTGATAAGATCAATAATGACAAATCATGAGCCAAGGCCTTCTTCTCCTCCTGCCCTGGTGGAGAAGTGTAGGAGAAAGAGAAAAGGGCGCTGACGCTGATAAAGAAGGTGGTGGTGGTGGTGATGGGTGGCTAAGACCGGGAGCTGGTCATTGTGTCGAGACTGCCGGTCACAATAGTGGCGGGAACACTACGGGTGATAAGAGTAATCCCGACCCCATGCTGCACACGGACTCATCAACGCACACTCCGACCCCCTCCACCGTGACCACATACCTCTCTTAAGAGTCAAGTGGCTATACTGGGATCCTCCCACCACCCCGCCATTAGCGCTGCCATGTCGAGTGTACTGTTCTGAACTCAACAGTCCAATATATGTGTCGCGAGGGTGAATTCCTATTGGAGAATCGTAATTTCAGACCGAAGTTACCTTCTGACGCACCTTTTTCGGACAGGTAACACCGAGGTGTTTGGCGGCTGAATAGTTATTGTGGTGAGTGACAGCTGATGAATGAGCCTTCCAGCCGCCTTTCATTAGTCTTCACTGGTTCTGCTTAACACAGACACTCCTCGGCCCGTTCCTGTTGTGTTCGTCATCATTTTGCGTATTCCTTTTCCTTTTCATAATTCATGCTATTCCCTCTAATTTCCTCGACTTTGCTCTTGTGTCTAATCAGCCACATCTGATATCCGTCAAGTTTTCTATATCCATCGCTTGGGTTTCGAGTCTCGCCATAACCTTGCTCAATTAACCCATTCTCTGCCCATCCCTCCGTCAACCTGCTGTTCTTTCCTCATCACGTCTGGCCATCCCTCACCACCTGAAATCGCCTCTTACCCCATGGCCCTTACCCCTCTCCGTCAGAAGAGATGGAAACCCCACGAATGTAGAACTCCTTCCGCGCACAGTACAGATAGGTGATTACACACAAAATAAGAAAGACGCAAGTACGGATAAACAAACACGTATAAGAAAAAATTACACATGCAAGCACTCACACCTCACTTTAAAATACACCCAGGCTCCCTACAGGCAGGAGTTCTGATAAGTATGAATGTTGTCAGTTATACAGAAGGACCTTCCATGATTACGTCAACTCAGAATTTAAGAAATAACCTAACCTTCTTTGCATCTATAATACTCAGAATAACACAGAATATAAGTATTCCCTGAACACTATCCCTTCCATCGCATCAGTCTATCCGTGGTTCCATGTATACAGAAGACCACATATACATCCAAGTCGTATTTGTATACATTCGTAGAAAACTGGGTTTGATCGCATGTGAAGCTCATGCAAAAACCTGGAAGACCATATCGCATGAGTTGCGTTCGTGAGAATGTGAATTGTAATTGTACAAAAATTTACACAAGAAGTCTTTCGTCCGTTCGTCAATTCGTTGTGTCATTTGGCCGCATCCAGAAGCGATTTATCTTGGCTTTGGCCAAGACAAGTATTTTACGGCGTTGAGTGTGTGTGTGTGTGTGTGTGTGTGTGTGTGTGTGTGTGTGTTGTATGTGTGTATGATTACTATATTATGGTGCGGAGAGAGAGTTTTGCTCTCGTGCTTCCACGTCTCAACCTTTTTTACATACGTGTTCTAAAATTTTACTCCTGTGTCTACACACACACACACACACACACACACACACACACACACACACACTCACACATACACATACACAGCCTAAGCAAGCTACCCATTTTTTTTTATACTGTTCACTCTAGGCAGGTGCATAAGCTGTAAGGGAACTGCCAGAGTCAGCAGTTTTGACGACTTGTTTGTGAATGGTAGGAACGTGTGGCTGGTAAATGTGTGTCTGTGGCAAATGTGTATGAAAGACAGAGTTGAGCAATTTTGTGTGCGTATGTGTGTGTGTGTGTGTGTGTGTGTGTGTGTGTGTGTGTGTGTCGCAGTAGCGATTGTATTTATGAATAATAGAATACAGGAGGGCAACAGACACATGCA
Source organism: Panulirus ornatus (assembly GCF_036320965.1). NCBI lineage: Eukaryota > Metazoa > Arthropoda > Malacostraca > Decapoda > Palinuridae > Panulirus > Panulirus ornatus. Next base: position 29,271,787 of record NC_092241.1, read on the forward strand.
GACAACAGTTATGAGCCGGGATGAAAATTCAGTTTATCAGCGGGTGTATAAAGGCGTCAGGCAGTGTGTGACTTATACCCACATCTCCATTCCGGTCGGCCATTGGTTCAATCAACTCCGCTTCTTCGGCCTAATCCTCTCTCTCAGTCTGACGGGGCTACATTTGCTGCTGCCTGACTCTTGCTACGTCGTCAGCAGAGGTGGAGGTGGGGTAGAAAGGGGGTAGTGGGACTCCATGCCTCCCTTATTCGATACTTAATTTAAGGAGAGAGTTAAGGCTGTGGAAAAGATTAAGGGTGGCTGAGGTGGTGCCATAAAATAAGGATAATAAAATGGTGAATGCTGGTGAGAATGAGGGATGATGGCGGGCGTGGAGGGTTATGAGGGTGGATAGGGATGATTTAAAGGATCATAGGGTTTATGGATGATAGGATGGGGACTGCTGCGAGGGAAAAGAGACTCAGATATTGTGATGGGAGTTAAGGGTGGCGGGAGTGTGGGATGGTAGAGATGAGGACTGTTGAAGTGAGTGTGACGGGTGATAGGGATGAGTAGTGATGGGATTGACACGTGATGAACTGCTAGACATTGATGGTAATGTGAGGAAATGGGTAGTTGAAAGCCAATAGGTGTGGTAGCGGGGGTCAGGTGGATTAAGCTGTAATTGGAGTGAGGGTACTTCAGGTTCAGGAATGATTAAGTCGCTGGTGCGATGAAGAATGATGAGGGTGGAGAGTGGCGAACTGTGAGGCAGTGGGGAATCTAGCGGCGTGAAGGATGATAAGGGCGAGAGGTGGTGGTAAGAAGCCTTTTGGAAGACAGATGATTAAGATGAAGAGGGATGTGGTGAGGAGAAGGTTGATGAAGGTGAAGAATATGCTTCAGGAGGGATGGTGGAAATGAGGGGGGACTTATTTTTAGGGGTGGTGGATATAAGGGGGACTAGATTGAAGGGTGGTAAGGGATAGTGAGGATAATGAGTTTTAAGAGTTATGGGTGGTAGGTTTTTGCTGTGGCAAGAATACGGAGGTGGTAGAGTATTTGGAGTGTGGGTCGTGGAGTGGTGGATGTATGGGGGTGGTGGGTGTGTGGGGCGGTTGATATATGATGGGTGGTGGGTGTGTGGGTGGGGTAGTAAGAATGGGTGATGGGGAGAGAAGAGTATTAAGACAAGGAATTTACGGGGCAAGGAAAGTGGTGAATTGGTTTTGAATTTAACGGTTGCTGAGGGTACTAGATACTACCGCTTTGAGATGAAAAAAAATGTTAATTATCCATTTGTATTTTCTGACAATCGTACGTAAATGTACTCATCGAAAACACACCAGACCGTCTCGACGTCAAAGTGAGATTACCTCATGATCACCACACAGTCAACAGTAGCGAAGAAATATCAACAGTTTGGACGGTTCGTGATAACGAATTACGTAATGAACTTCCACGTGTTGTCTAACACTTGCTGCCGTTATGGTCATTATTGGTTCTTGTACAGAGTTCAGGGCAGCTCAGAACGAACAAGAGGAACTTGGCGTGTCGACAGACAACAATGAAAGAAAGTGAACTGAATTGATTTCTTTCCCCCCCCTACCATTCATGGCCATGTTCGACCTTCCCTGTTCTTAGTCTTCGTCGAAATGTCAGAATGCAAAATATATCAATACATATTTACTATCCTTCGATCGCTGAGGCATCGCTGGTTAAGATAAAGCTACAAAAAGTTGTCATATGATTTGTTCTTTTAATGGTATTCAATGCATATAGATAATCCCCTCAGAACAAATATTGCATCGATATCAATGGGGGTTCATTTAAATTTGAATGAGGTACATACAGTCTTAATCAAACTATTGTTTTGCGAAGCCAAGAGACAGTACCTCCGTCCGTTTGTGTTACAGGAAACAACAGAAAAAAAAGTCAGATTTTTTTTCCTATGAAGTGTATCTAACTGCATGAGGTATATTGATACTGATTACTGATGGATTATCAAACAGGGTTTGGCAAACTAAGAACATAAACAGATCCACATGAAAGTTCCAGAACGAACTTTCTCTTCGTGTTACCGGGCTATAGCCGCCTCCTCCTCCTCCTCCTCCCGCCTGGGTCAGCAGGCTTACTGAGGAAGTCATGTTTTTGTGGGCGTTGTGCAGGATAATATATGGCCACGACCCAGCGCCGTGACCCGGCGTACAGTGGCTCTCGCGCGCCCACCGTCAAGACCACGCCCGCCATCGAGGCCCATCGTCCCCTACCCTCCCCCCCCACGCCCGCTGTCAAGCCTCAACCCTACCACGCCCGCTGGTAAGCCTCAACCCTACCACGCCCGCTGGTATGCCGAGACGTCCCACCTCCTCTATCACAGCCACTGTGTGATTACAGAATTCTAAACGGCTGGTGTTGCGATAAGATAATGATGATTACGGCCAAATCACTCTGATCTATGTGACTGAGTAATTCTTTAATTGCATGATGGTAGTGAACTAATTCTTAAATTATACTACCTGTCTTGTGGTACGAAGTGGATGACTACTGCAGAGATACACACACACCCCGACAACGCCCAGGTTCTGAGTAATGATAGTAATACAATTAAGTGATCCGAGTCAATAAGGAGAAACTTGATCAGAGAGGTGATACGATTCATTGGTTCACGAGGAGATTGATTTTCATCGTATTAGATTATAGCATTTATGGTTAGAAGGTATGACGGCGGGTGTGTGAGAGAGTGTGGGTGTGTGTGTGTGTGTGTGTGTGTGTATGTGTGTGTGTGTGTGTGTGTGTGTGTGTGTATGCTCTGTGCCCATCAGGTGGTCATTTGGAGGTGTAAGATTAAGCCGTGTATCAACCCAGGGACGTGAGAGTACACAGAGAGGACGAATAACAGGAGATAATGATGGTACATGACAAGGGTACCTTCTGGAGGACAGTATTGCTAACGTGGTCATTATCTTGTCTGTGATGGAGACAGAGGAGAAAAGTAGAGAGCAACTCCCTCACACACACACACACACACACACACACACACACACACACACACACACATCACTCCCTCCGGCCACAGCAGCCGGCAAGGGGGAAAAAGTTGCGAAGGAACATCATGTATTATGGCAAGAATAATGTCATGATCATGTTAAAGGAAAGGATGAAGGGAAAACTTTCCCTGCTCTAACTGCAGCCAAGTTTTCTAGGGAGGAAGCTAGAATATGAAAGTAGGGGAAAAATATTGGTCTTGACTGCTGCGTATTCTGAAATAATTACAGTAAATGTCTGTTTTTATATTCCTGATATGGGCGTATTCACCGAAGATAGATATCTGTAAAGTTTTTGTCTAGTCTTGATCGGAAGGTATTCATAGTTCTACAGCTTTTAATTTCATGAAGTTGTTGAGGTTCTGTACATGCCTTTGCCCTCACCATGATCCTTATCGTAGCTAATCATTCATCATCATAGTCTACCTCTTTCTTAAGAAATTCAGCTGCGGTCCTGTCTACTCCAGCCGCCTTGCCACATTTTATGTTACGCAAGAATTTCGCTACCTCTTCTCTATTCACCAAACAACTTTCTATGACTCTCTTACTTCACATTACTCCACGACCCAAACACCCTACGTTTGCCACCCTATCATCAGACACCTTCAGTGATCCTTCAAAATACTCGCAGTCACATCTCCTCACCTCTTAATTGCCATATCTGTATCTATCTATCTATCTATCTATCTATATATATATATATATATATATATATATATATATATATATATATATATATATATATAGAGAGAGAGAGAGAGAGAGAGAGAGAGAGAGAGACGTGCAGGCAATATTTTTATTTCATACACATCTCCATTAACAGAACTTTCTTGTGCACATGGTAATGCCTTTATGATCTCTCTTGTTCTAAGATTCTCTCTCTCGTTTTTGTATTGTACAGAAGGTAATGAGTTAAGCCTGCTGCCTTATCCATCTCTTCATCACGTAGGATCACGTAGAAGCTACACAAACCATATCTGTCATTGAAGTTTGTGTGATTCACTCCACATTGTACACTACTCACTGTTCCATTAGTCTCTAACATTTGGCGCTCCTCCAGCTGCATCTTCAGGCATTATTGATAGTTAATCTAATCCTTGAATCTCACAAACAGTTGTTGCATCGCGCTTACGACAGCGTTCGTTCTGTGGTTACTTCTTACTACTTGGGACTGACTGCGAGGTTTCTACCCTCGGTCAGTCTCTGTTACGTAGGGAAGGTCAAGCGCAGCGGCGATTGTGCCATTGAGGTGTCTGCTGTTAAGTTCAAACATTCTCCATACACCAATGATTTTAGACATAGATAATATCTATGCAGTGCACGTTATCATTATGTTCTCATTTAGCTGTTGATCTTGTCAAGGTTGTGTTGTGGTCATTTGGAAATGCATTGTAAATCGTCGGCATAAAATGGTAAAAGTTATATAAGTGTAATAGCTGGACTGTGAAGTGGTGTTCAACCCCTTTGAAGGGTGAGTGTCGTGGTACAGATTTTTTTTTCGCCTTAGAAGTTTACTGACTCTAAGGTTCTTGATGATGTTTGACATATCTTCCTGATTGCTCACTTATTCGTTCATGGCTTGTCGTCCGAGACCAAGCGTTTTAAAGCTGTTTTCAACAGAGGTGTTGATATAAATCAAAACATATAACATTTTGTTATATTCTGAATCTGATTGATAAAAGCATTGATGATATAAAAGTTGCATTCCTTACATATTTTACCATCAGTACTCTTTCTGGTAAGGGTTTGGGTAGTAACATCCGTAGTTAATTGTGATGTCAGACCCAATATGATATTAGATTGATGCTGACAGGGGTTCACAGACGCAAGGGTGTCTCTAAGTGGTCCACATATGAAAAGGTTAAGAACCCCCCTCCTCTTTGCCCTCGACGGATATGCTTAATTTCTTTGTCAGTAAGTTTATTGTTCACAGATACTTGCTTGATATGTTGACTCTTGGGTGGAGTAGGTGCCAATCTAGACAGTTCCTGTAGCCTCGACCTACTTACGCAAAATTTGCTTTGTTTGTATCTGACAGGACCTGCACTCATTGCACAAAGGCATCTTTCCAAGCTTGTTTTTTTTTTTTTTTTTCTAAACACTCCCCATATTTTTGTAGTTTTTCTTTTCCTTATAAACACTTTCATATACTCGTGTTTTTTTCTTTTTCTTATAAACGCTTTTCATATATTTGTGGGTTTTTTTTAAACACTTTTCATATATTTGTGGTTTTCCTATAAACACTTCTCATATATTTGTCGTTTTTCTTATAGACACTCGTCATCTATTTGTGGTTTTTCTTATAAACACTCCTCATATATTTGTGGTTTTCCTGTAAACACTCCTCATATATCTGTGGTTTTTCTTATAAACACTCCTCATATATTCATGGTTTTCTCTATACAAACAGCTGAGAAGGATAAGCTTGTCTACACTGGATACAAGATTTGTTTTAGATCTATAGAAGAAAAACAAAATATGAGATTTAGGGTAAGAAATTGGTGAGAAGACTTATTTATATTAAGATGGTCCTTACATCAACCAATTATTCTGCATGTAGGTCTGAATAGATTTAGGTTATGGCCTGACAGTAGGTAGCCCCAGGTTGTTTTGATGTTGAAGGCATTTTTGCCGTCCAGAGGAGAGCGACAGCCGTGGATGTGTGTGTGTGTGTGTGTGTGTGTGTGTGTGTGGTGGTTAACACCTCTCCGCTGGCAGCCATCCATGTACCGCTTCACTGTTATTACACATCATCAGTCACGTCACTTTAATTAGGACCTGTGAGTTAGTCTACCACTTTAAAACATGATACAAAATGTATATCTGCGTCTCTCACAGGCCTCACTGTTTAATATACCCAGTGAGCGATGGTTGACCATTACTTTGATGGATGAAAGTAAGCTTGTTCTTTATATATATATATATATATATATATATATATATATATATATATATATATATATATATATATATATGTATTGGAAAGGATCGCAATTTTGCGCTTGATCAAGTATATTCCTATGAGTTCAGGGGGATAATGAAACACGATAAGTTCCCAAGTGCACTTTCGTGTAGTAATCACATCATCAGGGGAGACACAAGAGAGAAATATAACAGTCAGCTGATATACAACGAAGAGAAGTAGCTAGGACGCCATTTGGTAAATATGCATGTTTACCCAATGGTGTCCTTGCTATGTCTCTTCGTTGTATATCAACTGACTGTTGTATTTCTCTCTTGTGTCTTCCCTGATGTGATTATTACACGAAAGTGCACTTGGTAACTTATAGTGTTTCATTTTCCCCGTGAACTCATAGGAATATATATATATATATATATATATATATATATATATATATATATATATATATATATATATATATATATATATACACACACACACACACACACACACGTTATTTCCTGCGTTAGTGAGGTGGCGCCAGGAAGAAGCTAAGAAAGACCTAATTCGTTCAGATCTTTTCTCTAACTGTCATGTGTATTGCACCGAAACCGCATCCTCCAATCCGCAGCCATGTATCACCCTCCTGCATGTTCAGGCCCCAGTCACCAAAAATAATTTTTCACTAAATCTTGTTTGTCAGCCTCTCCTCACTCGTTCTCTTTCGCCCCCTCATGTCCCCTGTGAATCACCTCCGCTTCCGTGGTTCCATTTGCTGCCATGTCTACTCCCAGGTATCTAGAACACTTCACTTCCTCCAATTGCTTTTATTCATACTCATATACCCACTGACCTGACCCTCTACCCTGTTAAACTCTCATCTCCTTTCACACACTCTTCCAAACTCACTCACCAACTTCTGCAGTTTCTCACTTGAATCCGCCGTCAGCAACTGACTCGCTTCCCAGGTCCTTACATCCCCTATAGATTGCATACTCGCCCTTCTTTTGAAGGCTCTTGTATTTACCTCCTTCATCACATCCATAAACAAATGGAGCAGCCATAGTGACAGCACACACCCTAGCCGCAGACGAACCTTCACCTGGAACCACTCAATCTCCTCTCTTCCTACTTATACACACTCCTTACGCTCTTGACAAAAACCTTCTCAGTACTTATTATAACTTTCCTCCTACACCATATTTTCTTAAGACCTTCCACAAGGCATCTATATCAGTCTTGTCGTATGCTTTCTTCAGATCTATAAATGCCACAAGCAAGTCCTGTTTTTCTACGTATTTCTCACACACATTCTTCAAAAGCGAACATTAATCTACACATTCTTTACCGTTTATGAAGCTATATCATTTTTTTCCCAGTATGATGCGCTGTACATGCGTTCATCCTCCAAGCAACTACCCTCTCGTACAACTTACCATGTACACTCAGCAAACTTATACTTCTATAGCTTGAACACTCATCTTCGTCCCCTTTGCCTTTATACATTTTCCAGGCTCCTTACTGTAATGCATACATGTAATTAGGATCCTTGCTAAACTACCAACAACACATTCACATCCTTTCTTAATGAATTCAATTGTAATACCATCCTAACCATCTTCCTTGTCATATTGTATCTTAGGCAAGGCTTTCATCAAATCGCTCTCCATGACTTTCTTACTTCACATACCACCTTAGCCCAAACATAACCCTTTCGAAACTAACATTACGCATGCCACACACATCTCTCGCACATGCTAGCACTGCTTCCCTAGATACCTTCCATTCCTCATCACTCTTTTTACACTCTCCTTTTGCCATTCTACTCTCAGTATCTCTTGGTACTTCGTCATACACGTCTATCTTCCAAGCTCACTAACTTTCTATCCTTCTCCTCTCACAAATAAAGTTTTGTCTTTTACGGAAACCTGTAGATACATATATTCACCCTCGCCTCCATCAGCTGCCCCTCCTAGCACATTCACATCCAAAAGTATCTCATTTGTACACCTGTATGTTTCTGTATCATCTTTTGCTGCCCGCTGACCATCCTTCCTACTCACGTGTGCGTCTACTTGTGTGTGTCCCTCTTTTGGAACCAGGTACTCCCAATCTACAGTCCTTTCTCTGCATACAGCTCCTCAAGGTGTTCACTATCTCCAAGTGTTTCGCAAATGCCTTTGTAATATACAGTATCATGCGTTTGTGTGCTTTGGCCTGGAATAAAACATGTCAGTGTTCATTTATATAGTTATTGTCAGCTAAGTATTTTCATTTATGATTTTATTTCACTCTTTCAAATATTCAGTTGTATGTGTTGTCATAATTGCAGGTTCACATTGTTTTAAGCAAGTTTAGAACCTCCTTGTGTATGGGCGAAAAAGAGAGACTTTACATAACCTCTGCTAAATTTGCTATCATCTAGACTCTGTTTCAACACTAACTTCGTCATTCTCTTTTTAAAGTAAAGTTTGAGGCTTTTAGTTTATTTAGCCCATATTTTGCTGGACGATATTTTTTGTCTACACCCATGCTTAATGGGTATGGACGGGATATTTCCATACTGTTATGACCTGAAATACTAATTTTATTTAGTTTACAGTCTGCGCAGAAGGCCTCGGTCTAATGACTGGTTGTGTTTTGTTGACTTATCATCTGTTTGTGTTAGCTGGACGTCTCATGAGGATACATTACTCTCCTCAACTGCTTTGCATCATCTGGAGACCCAGTGTTTATTTTTTTACATTCATATTTTTATCCATAACTTTTGCTCTTGGTTCTTCTAGCTCTATGAAGTGAAAATTGAAGTAGCTAGATCATAATATCGTTGGTTTACTTTTATCAAGCTTTCCATTTTCTCATCTGCTTTTTGTTTCATGATGCCTTCAATTCTTGAAGCTCAGCTCTGGTGGTCTGTGTGTCTCAATATCCATTATGTTCAGGGTTGGGGGTTGGGATATTCACTGTCTCACATTTCTCATGAATAATCTTCATCATTAGTTTAGCTTCTCTGTAAATATACTGTTGTTCCTTCATTTCGCGGCAATATATATATATATATATATATATATATATATATATATATATATATATATATATATATATATATATATACATATTGTATGATGGCAGGGGGGATAGAGGTGAGTGTTCAAATTACAGAGGTATAACTTTATTGAGTGTTCCTGGAAAGTTGTATGGGAGGATGTTGATTGGATGGGTGGAGGCAGGTACGGAGCTTCAGATTGGGGAGGAGCAGTGTGGTTTCGCGGGTGGTGGGGGATGTGTGGATCAGGTGTTTGCTTTGAAGAATGTATGTGAGAAATACTTAGGGAAACAGATGGATTTGTATGTGGCATTTATGGATCTGGAGAAGGCATATGATAGAGTTATAAGAGGTGCTTTGTGGAAGGTGTTAGGAGTATGTGGTGTGGGAGGTAAGTTGTTAGAAGCAGTGAAAAGTTTTTGTCGAGGATGTAAGGTATGCGTACGTGTAGGAAGAGAGGAAAGTGATTGGTTTTCGGTGAATGTCGATTTGCGGCAGGGGTGTGTGATGTCTCCATGGTTAATTTGTTTATGGATGGGGTTGATAGAATTTTGGAAAGAGGGGCAAGTGTGCAGTCTGTTGTGGATGAGAGAGCTTGGGAAGTGAGTTAGTTGTTGTTCGCGGATGATACAGCAGTGGTGGCTGAGTCGGGTGAGAAGCTGCAGAAGTCGGTGACTGAGTTTGGTAAAGTGTGTGAAGAAGAAAGCTGAGAGTAAATGTGGATAAGAGCAAGGTAGTTAGGTTCAGTAGGGTTGAGGGACAAGTTAATTGGGAGGTAAATTTGAACTGAGAAAAACTGGAGGAAGTGAAGTGTTTTAGGTATCCGGGAGTGGATTTAGCAGCGGATGGACCATGGAAGCGGAAGTGAGTTGCAAGGTGGAGGAGGGGGCGAAGTTTCTAGGAACGTTGAAGAATGTGTAGAAGGCGAGAGCGTTATCTCGGAGAGCAAAACTGGGTCTGTTTGAAGGTATAGTGGTTCCAACATGTTATATGGTTGCGAGGCATGGGCTTATATAGGGTTGTGCGGAGGAGGATAGATTTGTTGGAAATGAAATGTTTGGGGACAATATGTGGTGTGAGGTGGTTTGATCGAGTAAGTAATGAAAGGGTAAGAGAGATGTGTGGTAATAAAAAGAGTGTGGTTGAGAGAGCAGAAGAGGGTGTATTGAAGTGGTTTGGTCATATGGAGAGAATGAGTGAGGAAAGATTGACACAGAGGATATATGTATCAGAGGTGGAGAGAACGAGAAGTGGGAGACCAAATTAGAGGTGGAAGGATTGCGGTGAAAAAGGTTTTGAGCGATCGGGGCCTGAACATCAGGAGGGTGAAAGGCGTGCAGGAAATAGAGTGAATTGGAACGATGTGGTATACCTGGGTCGACGTGCTTTCATTGGATTGAACCAGGGCATGTAAAGCGTCTGGGGTAAACCATGAAAAGTTTTGTGGGGCCTGGATGTGGAAAGGGAGCTGTGGTTTTGGTGCATTACACATGACAGCTAGAGACTGATTGTAAATGAAAGTGGCCTTTGTTGTCTTTTCCTAGGGCTACCTCGTACACATGCTTGGGGGGGGGGGGGGGGGGGGTTGCTGCTGTTTTTCATTTGTGGCGGGGTGGCGACGAGAATGGATAAAGGCAGCAAGTATGAGTATGAACATATATGTATATGTCTGTGTATGTACATGTATATATACATTGAAATGTATAGGTATGTATATGTGCGTGTGTGGGTTCTTATGTATATACAAGTGTATTTGGGTGGGTTGGGCCATTCTTTTGCCCGTTTCCTTGCGATATATATATATATATATATATATATATATATATATATATATATATATATATATATATATATATATCAAAGAACATACAAACCTCCAACAGCCAGGATCGAACCCGGGACCCCTGTGCGAGAGGCAGGCATGCTAACCGCTAGGCTATGGGACTGTACAATAGGAAACAACTATTCGAAATACTAAGTACTCGAATACCCTTCGTCTCACAATGGTGAGCAACGGGGTCTATACCGGTTATTTCCGAACAGACGCACATAGCCAGCTGATAGCGTTTTACCGAACCTAACTGTACAACGCGAAGGTATATGAATACGAATAAAGTGCATATGAACGCGCACCTTCATAGAACATACAAACCTCCAACAGCCAGGATCGAACCCGGGACCCCTGTGCAAGAGGCAGGCATGCTAACCGCTAGGCTATGGGACTGTATTCATATACCTCCGCGTTGTACAGTTAGGTTCGGTAAAACGCTATCAGCTGGCTATGTGCGTTCACCCTCCTCCCCACAACCTTACGTGTCTTGCACTTATATTTTGTATTCATTCCTGGACCGGTTGCATCTTGTCTCCAGATTTGCTTAACATCTCGTTCATGTCTGCTTGTATATCTCCGCCCATTCATATTTATCCAATTTCTCGATCTTTCGTTCCTTACAGTTTTATTCCGCTTATTCCTAGCGATATTAGAAATCGTCATCTTACTTTTGGGAAATTCATCAGAGTAATAGCAAATTTCTGGCCGCCTTTATTTCTGGCGGATGTGGGAGAACTATATCTCTGTCCCTTCATTCACTTTCCAGGTATTTGCATTAGTGAGTTCATAGTTCTGGATTTCTGACATTACAGCCTAAGTTCTTTTCTTTTTCTTATCACTTCCCCTGGCGCCAAAGTTTCCAGAGTGTCACCTCTCTTTACACAGTGGAGGATTTCTGCTGAGGTTGTGTTATATATTCCTTTTTATCATACTGTTCATATGTCTTCTCATTATCTCCATTTTTTTTTCATGTTTTTTTGACCGCTGTCTTTTCCCCTTAGACATGTCTTCAATTTTTCTCTTATTTCATTTTTCATCTGGATTCTCATCCAGTCGTCTCTCAGATTCTCATCCATATCTTCCCGATCATCTTCAGTCTAACCACATTTATTATCTTGACCTTCGATATCATCAGTATCCACTCTATCATTACTCTCATGCTGGACATCACTAGCTGCCATGTTCGTTTTTGTCTCATCTTCCCGCGTCTGCAAACATCACATAGCCACACACAGTGGCTTGTGTATTTTTTTTTTCTTTTTTACTACAGCCTTAGACTTCGACCCAGACGTGCGTGACTAACCCGAGAGCCACACACCTTTAATTACCATTTGTCTTTTAGTTTCTTACTTAACCTTACATGTTGCATGACCTATATAGTCAACAAACGGTTCTACTAGACTTTTTCCCCTTTTCGCATACTTTTCCTTAGTTCTTCAGAGTCTCTTTAAGAAGTTACAATTTCTTGCGTGCGTCTTTGATGGCTTTCTGTGATCCTATCGTATAATCTTTTATCATGAACGTCTGTAGCTTCTCCTTTCATGATACGTCCTCATCCACTTTTATCATGACTGTAGCAGCTTATCTGTCTGGCGACCTCAGTGCCATTGCTGGATTTGACCAATTTGTCTCTCTGCTTAAGTTATCGTTTTGTCTCTCCGTCATGTTGTTCAAGTGGTGCATCCTTGTTCTTTTTTCTGGATTCATTCCATTGGGTCTTATTTTCTTAGTGATTTCTATGGTAGTCGTCACGTAGAAGGCTTACGTACTGTCATAAAGACCACAGTGTCGCTGGGTCGCAAGCCGCCACTCTGAAAGCCGCATACAAAGTGTAATCTAACCCTCTGTGATTCTTTTCATATTTATTGTCTTGAGACTTTATGATATCCTTCTCACTTCAGCAATATTGTGGTAGACTTTCACTACGCTAATTAGGATATCTCCCGTCCTGTTTTCCAACACGTACACAATGATCTGTGGCTACGCCTGTTTGCCTCCCTGTTTTTGTTTCTTCATATATTTCTCCTTTGTGGTATTCACTCTCTTGACTCCTTAGTTTCTCCTTCCTCTCGAGGCTCATTTACATTACTGGTATCTTGTGTGTATATTCACCGTGTGCATCTTATTTAAATTAAGTGTTTTTTTTTGTCTTTTTTTTTTGCGGAGCTTTCACCCTACGTGTTGCAACTGAGCGTGCGTGCGGCAGGAGGGAGTTGGAGAGAGGGCAAGGGGGCACATCTCTCAGCACCGGAGGAGCCAATAGAGACATCCAGACGGTTTATGTATTCACCAGTAACCAATTTAGTGCTTCGTTGTGGCCTGGTGGAGGAAGGTCTCGGGTCTCGATGTGAGGCTATATTTTTGAAGTCTAGCCTCTGTGTTAATGAGTCTCAATAATTGCTTCTCTTTCCCTTTATATACAGAAGTAACGAAAGAACTAATTCCTTTTTACACAACTTTGTTCATCTGAAATATCAAAGGGCTTTTGTTATATTAGTAACAATTGAATATCAGTTTTTATGGTCAGTATTGCCTTGAACGCTAGGAGTTACCCATTTCAAGTTATTTTTTTCTATGTTCTGTACTCATAATTCTCTCCTTCAGCTACACTGACATTCGTAGAGGAATTAAACTCATGAATTTTCCCACTACATACATGTTAGTTACATTCTTTGTGTTCCTGGGAGAGAGTTTTACACTCGTGTTGACCCGCCTCATACCCTCGCACGTATACCATATCCAAACCTTTTTTTTATACACATACATATATACATCTCAGCTCAGGCCAGGTACCCTCTCAACGACAGGCTGCAAACGAGAGGATGAGCTAAGTGTTGTTTACTATGGCTGGCTTGTCCGGGAATCGAACTCGATCCCGTGAGATTGGTGGATCGCATGCTGAACACTGTACTGTGGAGGTGTGTGTGTGTGTGTGTGTGTGTGTGTGTGTGAACAGGGGGAGAGTTTTACATTCGTTGCACCCGTCTCTTAACCTTGTATATATATACACCGTGTCTTTACTCCATTGTGTACACACACACACACACACACACACACACACACACACACACACACACACACACACATACATACATACACACTATCTTAAGCCAGGTACCCATTTATTGACTAGGCCAGAGGGAAGGATGGAAAACTGGGATTGGTTGTGGGCCAACTGCCGAGCCCAAGTTTCGAACCTATGCGTGCATAACCACAAGAGGGTCCCGTACTGACTCATAGTCAGTACCGCTAAACCCTAGACGTTGTGTGTGTGTGTGTGTGTGTGTGTGTTCAGAGGAGGATGAAAGGCATCTTAGGCAACCAACATATATGCAGTCAGGACTTCCGTAGCCCAACATGACCGGCTCTCTCTCTCTCTCTCTCTCTCTCTCTCTCTCTCTCTCTCTCTCTCTCTCTCTCTCTCTCTCTCTCTCTCTCTCTCTCTCTTTCTATATATATATATATATATATATATATATATATATATATATATATATATATATATATATATATATATATCTCCTTATCTATCTATCTTAATTACCTGCTGCATACTCCACCCGTGCCATATATCAACATCTGGCTGAACCTTAGAATGATTAATGGTGATTAAATCAAAGGAAGCTGAAGAAGGCCCGATTTGACGTCTGCGCAGGTCCTCCTTTTTTAGACCATTGTTGACAGACATGAGAGAGTGGGCGGGGATGAGAATGCAGCGAGAGTCCATTATTTTCCTCCTAATAAGACCCATTCTTTCCACACCTAATATCATGCTTATTTTGTGGTTGGTTATGGTGTATAATTAGGAAATTAAGGGCCTCAATGGGTGAAAAAAAAGAAGAAAACGTGGATTGGTGAGAGGCATGAAATTTATCTCTTAGTGATGATGGATATCCTTTTCTACCCCTTAGGCTAATAGCGGATACACCGTTGCTGAACAGTCTTGAAATCTTGTATTCATAGCACACTATATTAACAATATGCTCTATCCCATGCACGGCTCGCACCCTTTTGCATGTTCAGGCTTCGATAACTCAAAGCTTCTATCAGTCCATTCTTCCATCCCGTTCTCGGTCACTTCTCCCTCTCCCTATTCCCTTCACTTTTGAAACATATATCCTCTTAGTCATTCTCTGTTCTTTGATCAGACTTACTCTGCTCATTTCTCCCAAACGTACTCCATTTACTAACACACACCTCTCCCACAGCGTCTTTCCGTACATGATCAACTCTCAGGCAATTCATTGCCATCACATTCACCTTCTTCCTTACGTGTGGATTTAGATCATACGTCCTAAATGCAGTACCGTTAGTGTTTCTGTACCATCAAGCATCTCTTTCAGTACATTCCTCACCTCACCCAAGACCCTTGAACACTCACCCTCCATACAGTTCACTTCAGTCCCTCTAGCTCCGTCCACTGCAATGTCTTTTCCCAGGTACGTAAAGCACCCGCCCCCCTCCTTCCTTTAAGGTTTTCTTCATTCAAACTCACACTCAAACCAAACTGGCTTTCCCTTGCTAAACCTTATTACTTTACTGATTCATACTTATTCTCATCTTCCACATTTCACTTACTCTCTCAAACTCGGACGCTAACTACTGCAGCTTCTCACTCGAGTCTGCCGGCACTTGCCACCAGAGCCGTGTCATCTGCAAACAGCAACTAACTCACTTTGCAGGCTCCACCCATCAGCTATAGACTACAAACCCGCCCAGCTTTCCAAAATCCTCGCATTTACCTCTTCACCTTCCTATCTATAAGGAGATTAAACAGTCATGGTGATAGCACACGTCGTTGACGCAGACCCACCAATACTTGGAACTCGCCTAATATTCTCAATGCCTGCCTGCACACAGCCTTACTGCTTCTAGTAGCCATCCTCCCACAATATATATTAATAGCACATTCTACAGAGCATCCTTATCAACCCTATTATACGCTTTCTCCAGATCCATAAATACCACATACAAATTCCTTTTCTTTTTTATGGATTTTGCAGACAAATACTCCAAAGTAAACATCAGATCCACCCTACCAATCCTAAAGTCACGTTATTTCTCCCCAATCTACTGCTCTGTGCATGCTGCCATCCTCTCAATCAGCCCTTTTCCGTACATCCTCCCAAGTAACCTGAAAAGACTTATGCCGCTGTAATTCGAATATTCTTTTTTCCCCCCTGACTTTATAAATTGGCACTATGCAAGCTTATTGTCAGTCCTCAGGCACCTTACCTTGAGCTATAGGTACACTGAAAATCCTCGCTTCAATTCAACAACACTCTCAACTCCTTTCTTGAGAAATTCACCTGCAATCCTGGCCATTCCATCCTCTTTGTCACGCCTTAAGCAACGTTCGCAGCTCCTCTTTTCTTTTCATCAAACTAATTAATTACCATAACATTCTCGCTCCGCGTACCTCTACGCCCTAAGCAACCTGTCACTCTATCATCTACCACATACAGCAAACCTTCAAAATACTCACTGCATCTATTCACATCTTTATCTGTTATTACTCAGTCATACGCTACTCTCACTTATACTCCCACGTGTATTCTTATTCGCCTCATACTGGTCAGGCACTAAAGTTTGTTTTACAATAGAAAACATGATAAAAGCCTTTTAAGTTTCTTCTTATAAGTGTTTTCAAAACTGCCACATTTCCAGCTGACATATGAGGTGCTTCAGTGTTTACGTGTACTTGGGCGTTGATCTGTAACGCCGAGCGGAGTTCTGGTGCTCAGTAAAATACTTATTCAAAAGATGTAAACAGAAGAAAAAAAGATGACCATTATCTAACACACATGTGTCGTATGAGGAGAAGATTAAACCTCATGATTCAGTCAATGAGTCATACTGGAATAAATGTGATGTCGAAGTCTTTAAGTGAAGATTTCGTACTTCCGAATACATGCAAAGAGACTTTGACCAAAGGCAGGGATAACTCACAGTGCTCCTCACAGGGAAACTTAGAGCTACGAAGAACGAGCCTTGTGACCGTACGTGTTTTCAGGCGTTGCGAGGACCCCATGTGAGGAATAGGAAGAAAGAAGAGACAGCAGCCTTGGCCAAAAGGGTGAAAGTTAACAACTGCTGAAGTGCCTTAGTAGCTCCCTACGCAGCCGTCACAAGCCTACCTTGCTGCTGGTATTAGTAATATAGTCCCTCTTGGTCGGTGGCTAACTACAACCCACTACCTGCTTGAGTAGTATTAGAACGAATGTTGCACTCGGGACCGATGATAGAGTTATTTCTCCAGAGCTTTTGTGGTGAGGAATATCACATTCATGCAAGTATAAGGTGATGGAAGTGGGGCAGAAGATTTTCTTTTTCTATTATGGGAGAGATTTCATGGATCAAATGATGTGGTGAATATTCATTTGTATTCATAGGGACCTGCTGCAGATTTTGCTGGCTACATGTTTTAGTTTCATATATTTGAGGCTTAATTTTGTCCCCTCGGATCTCATATTATGAAAAAAAGAAAAAAAATAGAATTGCACCGAACGAGCGAGATGTGGAGATTAACGAGTCGGACTGACTATATTGTGCGTGGCTGTCCTGGGGCGAATCTTTCAAAAGGGAGATGAATTTTGGTGGACTTTAATGAGAGTGTGTTGGACACTGGAGCAAGTAGGATTGTTGCGATAGCCTCAAGACGCGACTTTAGCAAGAGCAGAAGAATGTGACGGTGCTCCTGTGCCTCTGTTCTTCTTCTTATATCCGCGTCTTCAGCTGTGTCATGCCTTCTGCTGTAGTGCGTCTATCACCGGCAGCGTCTCGGTGATTTTCTTAATTTAATGAAAAATTTTAAGTCTTCTTGTGAAGCGCACGAGTCGCAAGAACTCTCTGTTCTTGCCGTTGATAGTGTTAGTTTCTCGTCTGATCATCTTGCGTGATTTTATCAATTTCTTTTTTATCTGTGACATCATATATGTCTGGAGGACACGTGTGTTCATTTGAGTTTTCATGTCATGTGTGTGTGACGCCGACCGAATGTCACATCTTACCACTGGTAAACGGTAGGACACCCGTGTCCTGGTGTCTTTCTCCCACTGAATATCTTGTCAAAGTTACGTGTGCATATGGGAGAGAATCTCATCCGAGGGAGGGTTTATGTTACCGAAAATCAAGGATGGCTTTTCTCAGGCAACTGCAGATGTTAGCCTCTTCACCATAGGTTCTAAGCAAAATCTATTCAGCCTTCGTTGACCGGAAAAATTGTAACTGAAATTGTTTCTTTTTATTCTTCAACAAAATCTCGCTGCGTCATATAATTTCCAACTTTTGCTAAAAAAAGAAAAAAGGTCGTTAGCTCTTTCTAACGCTATAGGAAGAGGCTGTAGCACCTGTTACGTCACGAAATATATCCAGTCTACGTCTTACGCATATTCCGTGTATGTCCCACACATATCCCATACAAGTCCTATATACGTCTTACACTTGACCAGTATGTATCATATACACCGTACACATCCACATCCCGTCCACGACCCGGGCGTGAGCCGTAAAGGTTCCGCCAATGTTCCGAACATGTCCACTTCGTTGTCTGCATACGTCCCTACGTGTCCCACACACACACACACATGCTATACATGTCCCCCATGCTGTAAACATCCTGCACAGCTCGCTAAACCTCACCACACGTTCCATACATTTTCCTGACAATTACATTTCTCACAGTTCCCTTATTTGCCCCAACATGTCTGTTACATATGCCAAACATATCCTCTGCACCTCACGAACACTTCCTTGATAGGGTCCCTATTCGCCCTGGCCAAGATATGAGTTACCCCAGTGATCTTAAGTTCGTCTTTCTGCTTCTCCAGGACGTTCAATTCATTTTCAAGGTAGATATAGTTCTATTTCTGACATCAGGGGAAGTGTACACTTCTGAGATTGCCACAGCTTTAGAAACAAATGTTGCAATTTTTATTCTCTTTTTCATACTCTTTCGCACTATTGATCGTTTGATGTCACAATTACATCTGAGTGTCCCTCAAGGAACACTCTCATTTATTCATACTCTATGGAAATTGTACGTTTGGGGACAGGTAGCAGGTTCCGCATTATTGTGTTGTATGTGAGGTGCAGGGCAACTTGTTGGCTAGTGTGTTACTATCATCAGGACCACACCAAAGCAATCGCCTACCAACACCCCTGTCACCAGAGCTACCGATAAAACATGTGTTAACACTGCCAACAGCACCACAATCACAGTTGACATCCTCAAACACACACAACCATTACAAGTGTAAACAGCCATTACCAGTAACGCTAAGACTACCACCTCAACCATTATCAGTAACGCTATTCACCAACTTCGCCACTATCACCATCATCTCTACCAACACCATTATCATCAAACTTATAATTCCGCACCATCGTAATCAATACCACAACCACCATCGTTAGTAACACAACCATCATCACAACCATCACATCGTATCCAATGTACTTTTCATCGATCTGTAAATGAAAACACTATTACTCCCATCACAACACTTCGCCCCACGTACTCCATCACAACACCACGTCCCACCTACTCCATCACAACACCACGCCCCACCTAGTCCATCACAACACCACGTCCCACCTACTCCATCACAACACCACGCCCCACCTAGTCCATCACAACACCACGTCCCACCTACTCCATCACAACACCACGTCCCACCTACTCCATCACAACACCACGCCCCACCTAGTCCATCACAACACCACCACACCCCACCTACTCCATCACAACACTTCGCCCCACGTACTCCATCACAACACCACGCCCCACCTAGTCCATCACAACACCACCACACCCCACCTACTCCATCACAACACTTCGCCCCACGTACTCCATCACAACACCACCACGCCCCACCTACTCCATCACAGCACCACACCCCGCTTACTCCATCACAACACACCCCACCTACTCCATCACAACACCACGCCCCACCTAATCCATCACAACACCACGCCCCACCTAATCCATCACAACACCACGCCCCATCTACTCCATGACAACACCACGCCCCATCTACTCCATCACAACACCACCACGCCCCACCAACTCCATCACAACAACCCCACACCCCACCTACTCCATCACAACACCACCATCCCCACCACCATCTCCATCTTGAAAACCATTACGAATACCACCAAGTCTAGTAAGTAACAAAGGCAACAGTTTTATCACCATCCATCTCATTGCCACGGTCATCATCATCACCTCCCTCATAATGTTATAAAGCACCATCATCATCGATCACCTGAACCATCAGTTTTACTATAGCTAACCTCGACACCATCAGCCAAGATCATCCACAACCTTCACAATTACCAGGTGATGCATTATTACCACCATTAATTACCACAAGGAACATTATTATTACCCTGCCCATCATTACTATTAAGCCTTACTACTACTACTACTACTACTACTACTACTACTACTACTACTACTAACAATTAGTACCAGTGCCTTACCAGAGAAAGAAAATCCTCTTCAGTATTGCTACTATCATTGCTATACTACTATCAACACCACAACTCACCCTACATCATCATTAAGACCACAGTTGTTACCAACACGACTCCACTGTCCCATCTAAAGGCCTATTCATTATCTAGCCGGGCGACCACCCCTCCGTATGAACCTAACCACCATCACCACTATCACCATCACCATCAAGCCCATTGCCATCACCTCCAACACCACCACTACCGCCACAGACTATACCTTCTCCCTCCCTGCAGTCCGGTTTCGAGACCAGCGAGCGAGACGGCCCCCATCCTCAGTGTTAGTCTTATCTCCGCTCGCTCCCTCACTCGTTCCATTGTCCGTTTTCATATACGCCTCACAGATAATACATCTTAACACATCCTCCATCACCTGTGATCGAGTCCCGGTGTTACTGTTACTGGATTACCGTCATAATGATAACATTACCATGTGGGCCAGAGGCGTAACTAAGTAGATGAGGCATAGTGAACACTCATATATATATATATATATATATATATATATATATATATATATATATATATATATATATATATATATGATTATTTATGATTATTTATGTATATGTAAAGTTCCTTCAGAAAATAAAGCATGGGTGTAGAAGGAGCGTAAGTGGTAAATAATGGTCATACTTGATGACGTGATAAGGTACGAAAAGGTGAATGATTACCATAAATCATCCTTAATGAAGGGCGGGGGCAAGAAGTATTGCTTGCTGCAGTATGAGGCCGAGTACCTCACCACCTCCAGCCTGCTCTGCCTGTTCAGCGAGCCGGATATATACACCACTGTGGTGGATCAAGGGGGGATGGCGGCTTGTTCTCATTCATCATTCAGGCTAATGCAAAGGCTAACAACAATCCACTTAGGTATTATAATTGCCACTTACATTGAGTAAGACTCGCTCTGAAGCTGCTACAATCTCTAAGACGCCTGCAGTTTTGGTAGCCACTAAAGGGATCTTCCCGGCAAAATGGTGTATATTCATATCAAGGGTTGAATATGAGTGGTTGCCAGAGCTTCTTATTGAATCTTTACCGTCAGCGTAAGATTCATATTTTTTTCTTCTTATTACATCCATCTCACTTCTGATCTTTCATACTCTTGGTAACCAGTCGGGAGCTATGTGATCCATCATGCTCATCGCCCCACAGCACTGCCCACGACTCTTTTGGAAATGATATTGAGATTCCATTAAGAAAAAAAAAAAAAAGAAACAGAAAATAAGAACTTTTCTTGTGGAGTGCAGCGGGGTGTTTATCTAGCATTCTGGAGCAGCCGTCTGGCGCTGTCGTGTTCCGGATGTTTTACACGAAGGTGCGGGAGGTCACCAGCATGCCAAGTGGGCCGTAGATCTGATCAAGTGTCGGGTTATGATCAGCTGAGGTGTTCACCACCAGTGGCGGCCGCTTGTTTGCCCACGATGCCGGGCCTCCCAAACCTGGGCCATCGCCCGCCCGCTGCTTCTGCTGCGGGGACGAGGGCGGCTCTCTTAGGGCTGGAGGGAGATTGTGTCTGGCTGGATTTATTGGGGGAAGAGGTAAGTAGAGACAGGAAGAAAGACGGGAGGAATAGGTGGAAAGAGAAACAAGAGAGAGCGAGCCAGAGCACATACATAATACATATAGTAGTACACAGGAAGAACAGGTAATGGAAAGGGTATTGGCCTGTGATGAGGTTATCCGTCATAAGATAATCTAATGCAAACTACAACTACTTCCTTTTTTTGCTCTCGGTAGGTAAGTCTAGAACAGAATAGGAGGAAGGCTCTCTCTCCTCACACTCGACTCTCTCCGGCTGAAAAACTTGCAGGATAAAGAAGCATATAATTTTACTAGTTGGGATGAAAATGAACAGTACTGATTACTGTCTCGACTGATTTATGTTAATCTATTCTCTGCTGACGAGTGCACGGAGCCAGGGTGAGGTTCTTTAACTGAATATAAAATCAGAAGATTTAGTGTACGTATTTGCCACTGTATTCTTATTTTTCCTTGAAACTCTAACTCTTGGCTGTCCAGCTGTATTTTGAGGGTACTGATAGTTTATTCATCCACAGTGTTAAGATGTTCCTAATGTCTGACAGCTGTATTCTGAGGAAGTCTTTCCTTCATCATTATCACATCGGTTTGCTATAAGTTTTCCTTCATTCGTTTCAGTCATTGTATTGCTCCGCATTGCTGATGGATCTACGTGATTTACATTGTCAAATCCATTCAGAATTTTGAGTAGTTGCGTCACGTCCCCAAGCAATCTACGCTTCTCATGAGGAAAGAGATTAATCGTCTCCTACCTTCATGTGATAAGCTTATCAAAGTTGATTTTTTTTCTTTTTACTTTTTTTTTTCAACTACGCTTTTCTTCGTCCTTTATGTCCTTCAGAACTCAGCGGCCTTTATTTCTTTATATAGTGATCGACTTGGCACAGAGAAAATCTTAGCTAAATGGTGGTCGGGGGGGGAAGGAAAATTAGAGAGTAGAAGGAAAAGAATGAAGAGATGAATGAGAACTACTTGGGTATTTGTAGACCTGATTCTTGAAGGTGGGAAGGTTGTTAAGAGAAAAAAGGAAAACAGGAAGAAAATTTTCAGCTTCTCAAATGGGAAGAAAGTAAATATCATCGTAAAGTCACTCCTCATACATATATCCACAAAGAACCTCAGAGATGCAGCAGCTGGTCACCTTACTGGGGTCTAGGCCTTAATGTCTTAAGACACAAGAAGACAACTCACGACCGCAGTGGCCGGAATCATACCCACAGAACGTAGAGAGAACATCAACATGACAACAGAGATGGTTGAAGATAGTGATAGCAGGATACCTTATGAGGCGAAACACCTAAGGTTCCATTTTGCCTAAGAAAGTGTTGGAGGAAGAGCACCCCTACTTACTCGTGTGGTATTCTGTACTTGGACGTGTAAAACCCCTGTAGATAGTTGCTCACAAGGAGAGTACTAACGGTACCTGTACAACTTTCTAATGGGATGCAGATTTTGTGATGTGCTGTATGTGAGGCGTCCAAGACAGTGTGGAGGATGTGGTTATTCCCAACATGATTACGTTATTAAAGATTTGGACTTATGATTTTTGATAAGGAAAACTCAGGAAATTGGTGAGCTTTAGAGAGATACATAAGTAGAAAATGGGGTTTTCACTATTGTATTTGACCAGGTTATTGCTTCTTCAGTCGGAGATTCTGTACAGTACTAAATGATGAGAAGAAAAACGTCGTCATTGTAAGAAAAGGAACGAGTACTGAGATGAGAAGATGAGGGAAATTGAGCTGAATGGTCAAGAGTGGACTCATCCGCAGAGGAGTGGATAGTAGTAGATGTTCAAGAGACTAGGCACTAACAAAGAACCCTGAGTGACAGCACTGTTGATAGGGTAAGATATTGCACAATTATCAACAATCGCAATGGATCGACTTGAATGAAAGTTATGCATTAGATGATAGAGAGGAGGAGGAGGAGGAGGAGGAAAGCCAAAGAAGGGAAGCTTAGAAAGCAGTGACTTATACTTCACTCTTATCAAATGTTTTGTCGACGGCCACGAGAAGAGACTCACTAAGTATCTGAGGGAGGAGAATTAGGGATTAGTTACGTAAGAGATGTCACTATCAGTGGGCGTTGCACTGTAGAGTCATTACCGGTGACCCAAAAGAAGGGAATGAGATTCCAAGAATTCAGTAAAGTGAAAGTTGAGACGAATTTTAAAGCTCTTGGAAATTTGAGCAATTGGTCGATAATTGGAAGGGTTAGAGGGGGTCTCCTTACATAGGGATGGGATACACTAACTCAAGCTTCCCTAGAAGGGAAATTTCGGATTCTTAAGTACAAACATGAGACAATGCAAACATCAGAGCTAGCTCAGAGGCATATTCCCTTCTGGCATAAGGGAGTGTTCCGACTGTTTTTAGCGTTTTATGGTTGAATTTATCTCCTACAAACCTTCCATTTGGTTGGTTTACTGCTCAGTGATAAGCATTGCTTGGTGTACATCAGGTTATTATCATCTACAGCGAACAGCGGATTTCCGAGTGTTTCCACGCTCAGTATTTTTGTCTCCAAAGTACATAACTTTACATTTGTTCGCTGAAGGTACTGTGATAATGTTGCTAGAGACGGTAGGTGACATTCTTGCCATTACTGCATTAATGGTTCCTATAACGTTACTGGGTGTTGACGTTTTGATTATTAAACAGTAGCCGTTTCTGCCATGCTTTTTGTAAAAGCATGATAATGTGATAATGCTATAAATACTACAGTAGTGTTCCTCTAGTGGTGATGTAAGAGTGCTGAGAACACTGCATCAATGATTCTATACTTGTGATAATGCTGTAAATACTACGGTGATTATTCTGTTCTCTTTCTGTGTCATTTCTATGAAGACTTACAGAGGTGTTGTGTTACTGCTCTACATATTGCGGTGAGGAGTTTTATAGTGATGTTGTAAAGACTGCCGTTAGGTTTTCTTAGTGGTTGTGTGTGTGTGTGACAGAACACCACTGAAACATTATGTCAGTATTTAAGACACCATCACAAGAGTGCCATAGAAACAGTACTCCAGTATCTGTACCATTACCATAGCATCATGAGGGAAACATAGATAGAATTTAGCACCATCCCATCACCACTGTAGAAAGATGACTTCACTCTCGTCCTCACTACAATAGTTTCACTGACTTTTTTGCAGCAGTGTTTCCAGCCCTGTTATTGAAACGCTACTCCGGATCTACAGCACCGTTATAGCACTACTACAGAGACACTACTGACATTTTTACAGCAGTGTTACGTCACCACTGTTGAAACATCACGCCACCGTTCGTAAACGTAGTACTTGAATCTTTAAAAAAGTATATAATCCTTTTTTGTTTCCCCTCTGCAACAAAAGCAGATCAGACCGAGTTAGATACCAGTAATTATCAGTCTGGCCTCTGATGTAAAATGTAATCATTAATTGTGGTCCAAAAAAACGAAATGATCTCTTATTTACATATCTAGATGCCTGTAAGTGTGAGTAAATTATGTACATTCTTTCACTCACGCTCGCTAACTCTTTGTCTTCTTCAGTGTTTATGTATCAGTTAATGCATGTGCCTTCGTTGGATATTCTTTTTCCCGCACTATGTGTGTGTCAATGTATGAGTGATTAACTATTTGTGATTACTTAATTGTACTGTACAGGGCTTTATCTCTTGAAACCTTTGGAATTGTCATACAACATTTCAAACTTATATAGGCAGTCCACAGTCACCGTTTCATAACTAAGTTAATTCCATTTATCCACTACTCTTATTATGTAATCAGCTTTTTGCCTAATACGGTCTTAATACCTCTGGTTGTTCTGTCCTTGCAATTTCCGATGGGCTGTTTACTGTCTGTGACATAAGCTGGTTTACAGCAAGTTTTGTGATCAAGTCACCCCTTGCTCTTTTTTTCTTCAGTTGTGGGCAAAAAAGAGACCTTTAGTCTTTCCCTGTAATTCGTCTGTCTTAATGCTAGTATCATCTTACCAAACCTTCACTGGACCTTCTCTATTTGTTCTTTGTGCTTCTTTAAGTGATATGATCAAACATGAGAAGTACATTCTCGTTTTGGCCTCATGTAAGACGTGAGCAGCATCATGAATATTTCCATTTCTCTGTACGTGAATGTAATTCTAACATCTGTCAGTATACTGTTCTTTTTTTTTAACTCTTCTCCTACTGTCGCACTCTGACGACCTGTTAGGGACGATGCTGACTACGTACGAAGTCTCTCTCTCTCTCTCTCTCTCTCTCTCTCTCTCTCTCTCTCTCTCTCTCTCTCTCTCTCTCTCTCTCTCTCTCTCTCTCTCGCACACACAGATTGCTGCAGCATATTTCCTGTTGACTGATATTCATATCGAGATTGCCTTCTTTCCAGTTTGGTGAGGTGGAGTTCTGGTGACAGGGGAGGAACAGTGTAGACTTCCAAGTTTTCCTCTCGCACTCCTGCTGCTTGTTTTCTGTTAAATGACGTAAAATGAGGTCCGTTTTCATTACGTCTGATCCTCATTACTTTACGTTAACTCGAGTCGAATTCTATCAAGTACCTTCCAGCTTTGGAGTTTGTCTCCCTTTTATTAGTCGTTACAATCCATCTCACTCTTTACTTCCCCTATTACGTTGGCATCACCCAGTTATTCTTGTATGTATGTATGTATATGTGCCTATGTATGTATGTACGTATGTATATCTACCTATGTATGTATTCCTTTAATGTTGATCTTGAGACTTGTGTGCCCACTAGTTAAATCAGACCATGATTTGTGAAGGTAGAATTGCACTTCGGTAGTTCAGATGATTTATTTATATTTTACATGTATTTTTCAATACACAGTGCACAACATGTTTCGCGGGGACAATCCACCTCATCACGTACAAACAGATCATAAAGTTTTAAATCCCAACACCAGAACATTGGATTGTACATCCTGTTACCGCCATGCCACAATATATAGGATGTACATACAAGCCTATGTGCTAATGTTGGGATTTAAAACTTTATGATCTGTTTACTGATGATGAGGAGGATTTGTCTCCACGAAGCATGTTGAGCATTGTGTATTGAAAAATACATGCAAGATACAAGTCAAGGAAAATATGTGGACTCCTACCGAAATACGATTTCACTTTCACAATTATCGTCACGGACTAATGTAAACATCACATCGAGACTATGATTTATAAATGGGGTTCAGTTTTGGTACGTATGCCTGGATTTGATATCCTACAGACACCTGCATTCATCCACACTACTGGATAACCTAAGTCACTCTGATATGAGATGCAATTCCCAGTGGCCGAAGCATACATGAAGCCACAGTGGTGCCTGAAAGCATACCCAAGATCCACATTAATGCAAGGGAGGATATCATTAGCCCACATACTGGTCTTGGATGCAGTCCTCCCACACGGTCCTTATGGAGGTAGCATAAGCCCACATGCTGATCCTTGGATATTGTTCCCTGCACGACATCGTCACCTGTGACGCTAATGAACCCAGGGACATAGTCAACTGTGACGCTAATGATTCCTGGGACATAGTCACCAGTGACGCTAATGATCCCAGGGATAGAGTGAAGACCTCCTTACTGGTTAACTGACGACCTCTGCGTCACCATTAAGCTTTGTCACGATCATATGCCAGGTGTCATGGGCGACCATAGAGGAATCACTCTAGCTTGGGTCACACTCGGGTCGCTCTCTCTCTCTCTCTCTCTCTCTCTCTCTCTCTCTCTCTCTCTCTCTCTCTCTCTCTCTCTCTCTCTCTCTCCCTTTACGTAAGATAACAGGTACAGTTAAGCATGGGTGGCTCCTGCGCTTCTCTCTAATTCTGGAAGATGGTTCATCGTATGTCTCTTGCCGCACATGTTGGCGGTGACGGTATGTGTTCTGTGTGGCGTAGGAGGAAGGGAAGGAGGAGGAAGGTATGTCGTGGGAGGGAGGAAGGGAAGGAGGAGGATGGTATGTCGTGGGAGGGAGGGAGGAGGAAGGTATGTCGTGGGAGGAAGAAAGGGAGGAGGAGGAAGGTATGTCGTGGGAGAGAGGGAGGGAGGAGGAAGGTGTGGCGTGGGAGAGAGGGAGGGAGGAGGAAGGTGTGGCGTGGGAGAGAGGGAGGGAGGGAGGAGGAAGGTAGTAGCCAAGCATCTGGTCTTCATCCCCGGCGGCTGATAGATAGATCCTGCCAGCGAGTGCCACCACCAGCCGGCCTACTTCCAGTACTCGGCATCCATGCTTGAAGGTCACCACCACACGCCCGCTTATGCTCGGGATCAGCCAGGTCTTCGTTTTCACCCGCATGATTGTGTCTGGCGTTGTATTGTTTACGTTGTGTCGGCTGTATCATGATGATTGTATAAGCTTTGTGCAATTCAGTTATTTCATCTCTGTAGTTTTACGACAAGAAATTGGATTTCTTTTTTCTTCTAGTCCTTATTTCATTTGACGATACAGACTCACAATTTGCAACAGTCTATCATATCCCCATTTTGATTTCTTAATCCATAGCCCTTTTTTTTCTGTGCGTTTTCATTTAAATGGTTTCCGACATTGCTCCAGTTAGGGAAATTTTTGAGTCATATTGCTTACCGGAAACAAATTAATTATACCAAATGAATACAACTGAATTCAAACAGTAACAAACCACTGGCTTCTAACGAGGCTGTTAGTGTAGTGGAAGAGAAGAGGAACTCAAGAATTAGTGTGGTAGGAGTAAAATGAAAATCAGATTTTTTTTTTGTAAGAGGAAAGACTGTATATTCATCGTATGGTTCAGGAGGTGTACCTAATGTCATTCGTTGTTCTGCATCAAGATATTTCACAAGTCTATTCTTAGACGTATGTTTGGTACAGCTTTCCACTGCTCTGATTCCTCAGTCGCCCCGTATGTTCAACGATCCTGTTGGAAGAAAATGTGCTTCGCCTCATTCGAGGTAAAGCGTTTACCCACGAGTTTATTATCCATTACTACGAGAGAAATCAGACGTATCCTTCACTGAGTCACGTTATATCATCATTTACACCATCTTTCCTTGTTATTATCTATCCGTTCTTTAGCTCGACTTTGTCTGTCTGATCATCTTTCCCTCGTTTCCTGCACTATCAACAACCTCTTTACTATCATCTAAACCTTTTATATCCTGGTGTTCGTGATCAGTAAGGGTTGGCACGTCGGTCTGTTCCTTCACTCAGATACAAAAGTTGAACTTCACACACACACACACACACACACACACACACACACACACACACACACACACACAGGTTTATATTTTGTGTAAGGTGAGCATAATGTTGGATTTAATAGCTATCGACTGGTAGAGGATCATTAAGCCAGGGCTGGAACTATCATTGGTAGATTATCTTTATCAAGGAGATTTTTATGTTGTGGTCCAGGTATCTTAACGCTCCGTGTTTATTCTCTGACTACCATCAGACGTGTGTTTAACGCTCATGCTTTGTGTCCCACTCTCTCTCTCTCTCTCTCTCTCTCTCTCTCTCTCTCTCTCTCTCTCTCTCTCTCTCTCTCTCTCTTATTCTTTAACTCTCTTCACAATTGATACCTTGAGTCTTTTGCCTAAATTTGATCATAGACTTTCTTCTTCACCTGTTTCTCTCCATTGTTCTCCCAAGTTCCCTTCCATCGCCCTATTTCCCAATCTTTTTTTGGCATTTTCTTTCCCATTTTCTGACTATTTCTTCCTTCTCCACTGCCACTTGTGGCTCTCTTTTGCACCACACACAATCTATTTCGTCTTGGACCAGGCGAGAGATCAACTCCAAGCTCTCTCTTTCTCTATCCCATTTTAGACCACCATTCCTGGCTGACCGCTCCATTATACCA
Source organism: Panulirus ornatus (assembly GCF_036320965.1). NCBI lineage: Eukaryota > Metazoa > Arthropoda > Malacostraca > Decapoda > Palinuridae > Panulirus > Panulirus ornatus. Next base: position 29,301,483 of record NC_092241.1, read on the forward strand.
TACAATAGCCTTACACTGTAGCCATTTCTTATTTGAAATTGCATTATGTAACAGCGGAACATCAGTAGATTTTCTTTTCCACGTATGTGTGTGTGTGTGTGTGTGTGTGTGTGTGTGTGTCCTTCTTGTTATGAGGTGGTAAGTGTGTATTAGGCGTGAGGACTAATGTATGAACGTACTCTGACACCACCTCATGTATTGACTTCAATGTCTGACCGTTTATCCTGTAAAAGGCAAAGATTCATAACGCTGTTGCATGTGTTCCTGAGTGCAGAAGTTGAGTGTGACCCATCTTGCGTGGGAAGGTCATGACCTCTCAGTGCTACTGTCAATCATCTTCCAAACGAAGGGAAATACACACAAACCATGACACCGTCATAGAATGATAACCATGCAGTCACATACAGTTTTAAGCAGTTATCTCTCTAGTCCTTGGTAGTAACTGCTTCACCAGAATATACATCAGCGTTCACTAACACACTCGCTACAGTCCCCTAGTCATCCATGAGTTACCATGCAGAATATATAGTGGGCCCGCCAGAGGATTGAGATGAGCAGATAAGATTCGAGAGAAACAGACTCCACCCTCCAGCCTAACTCTCTATACTGAACTGGCTCTTAAGGAACACAAGGCGAGGATGTGGTGTTGGGGCAAGTGTGCGAGAAGGGCTTCAGGATATGCTTGTTACCTGGGTTAGTACGCACCTGAGGGAGCTGGGAACGGTGTAATCGAGAATGGTGCTGTGTCGACTGATACTGAACACCACTAACGCGGTGTCTGGGCGTGTTTCTTCTTCTGCAAAGGGAAAAGAATGAAAGAGAAAGAACTGAGAGTGGTAGAAGAGTACAGGAAGAAGGGGGTAAAAAGCTGGAAAAGGTATGAAATGAAAGTTAAAGAAAGGGAAAGATGTTGTAAGAGGAGGAGGGCTGAGACAAAATAACAAAGAATGAAGGTGAGGAATAGACAGAGAAGAAAAGGAGGGGAGGGAGATAGAGAGAGGAAGGTTAAGAGGATGAATAAAGATGTACAACGCGCAGGAAGGACTGGGTGAGACGTGAGGGAGAGGTGAAAGTAATGGGAGTTGGTGCTCACGCTGGGTGCTTCAATAGCTGTTTCTGATAATGATCGATAGCTGTGTTTTCGAAGGTGCAGTCTGGCTGCCTGGGCTGGTCCTGCTGACAGGGGCTGCAGCTCCGAAGGTAAGGAGTGATGACTCTGTTAATAGAGGGCGGTGGCTCTTCATGACACGTAGTGCTGGCGTTGCTGGTGATGATAAGAAATGAATCTATTGAAAAGAATTCTTAACGTTTTCGAGGATGACAGACTGGCTCTGCTGATCGACGATGTGGGCCCCAGCTAATAGTGAATTAGGCTTTTCTTAGGTAGGCAGGTTGGCACGAATGTTAAGGTCCTCCGCCTCTAATTGAACCGAGGCAGTGCAGATGCTGAGAGGTTGGTGCTGGCTGTCGTCACACGAGCTCCTAGCTTTGCTGAGAGTGTGTTGCTGTCTCTGCTGATTGTATGTTTCTGAGTGTACTGACAGAGAATGTTGGTTCTGTTTGGGGGAAAGTGCTGGCGCTGCTCACGGTGAGTTACTGATTCTGCCAATAGACCTTTCGGGTTCCACGTATAACAATTACTTTCTGTTGTCAACAAAGCACTGGCTGTGTTGAGTGTTGCTGAGTTTGCTTAGGAATGCCTGCCCTCCGTATAGGTGTTGCTGGCTTTGCTGAGAGAGGCTGCTAACTCTACTTACGTGAGGTTCTAGCACTGCAGTCGAGAGGTGCTCTGCCGAGAGTGCTGATTCTTTTGACAGTGAAGCGGTGGTTTTGGTGAAAGAGTTTCTGGAATGCTTGTTCTGGTCTTGGTGAAGCAAAAGAAGGCCGACTCTCCCGGCAGTGAGATGGTAAATCTGCCAAATGGGGCGTTGGTACTGCTGACATGGAGATTAAATCGGTGACAGTCAGTACTAAGAGGTGCTGTTGGTTCTGGTGCGAGTAAAGTAATGGGACTGTTGGCAAGGTTACAGTAAGGTATGGCCTTTGTCAATTGGGGTACTGTTTGTGTTGATGTGTGTTGTTAGTTTTCTTAGAATTGCTGCGCTGGCTATATTGCATGGGTTGCTGATTTTGCTGACATGTTGCTCCCTTTGCTGACACTGCTAATGGTGGCTACAAACTTTGCTGACGATGGACTTGTGACTCCACTGGTCTGGGATAAGGAAGAGTGTTGATTTGGCTGGTGGGAGACGGCAGATGTTGGCTTTACCGACAATTGATGTTGGCTTTTTTGAAATGTATGGGAGGGCCACCCCTGATCACAACGAAGCATTGGCTCTGTTTACGGGTTCATTTGTCATGAGTATTAAGTTGTGAGAAATACAGCGCTTGTCTCAACTAAAACTAAATCACGGGCTTTACCGTCAGTAGTGGGTGTTAGAGGGTGCTTGCCCAGCTTATAAGGAAGCAGAATCCACGATGTGTCTGAGGTTGTTTTGATGGAAATATTACCTCGTCAACGGAGACTTAAGGTTCTCCAACGAAGAGCGTTTTTTGGGTCTGTTTACGTGTAATATTGGCCAGACTGACGAGTAAGGATGCTTAAGTTTGATGACATCTACATACAAGCGGGTGTTTGCTTTTGTGGTACTAATTCTGATTACTCCTTTGCTATCCTTCTCTTCCCTCACTCTCAGAAAATGTCGTCCAGGATGGTAGCGAGGAGATTGCAGTAGTTCTTCCGTTAGGTATGAGCAACATCTTACGAAGTGGGTTGCAGTGGATCGTAAGGAAGCGTCAAGTTTTACGTTAGAAAGCTTGAAGACTTCATAGCCTTGGGAGAGTCTCGGTAGGGGAGTGTTACCAAGGTACATTGTGGCAATTTCTGACTTGAGCAAACCGTTAGGTACGTGTGGCAGAACCGAGGGAAAAGTAAGACGGAAGAGTGAGATTTTGATTCAAAGATTTATTGAACAACTTATAAGTTGTGACAAGAGCCTGTGTGTCACAGACTTTCCGCCAGAAGAGCGTAGAGTAGCATGGCTGGGTAGAGCTTTAGACGAAAAGAATATGCAGATATTAGCATAGCATAGGTCAGGTATATGTCAGGTAGACATAGGTAGTGTCAAAATCATTATCTGATCAGGTCAGGGAACATGGAAGAGGAGCCATTCATAGTTACGATAAGTGAGGGTTGGGTTAGATCTCTTAAGAAGTCTTTCAAATCCCTGGCACCATATCCTGGCAATGTGTAAACGATTAAGATGGATCTTGAAAATTTATATCTTAAGACACTTGTTATTTAGAGCGTAGCATTTTTTTTTTTTTCCATATCAACGCCAAAAGTGAGAACGTAGAGCAGATTGATAACGTTGATGATAATATATCAATAGAATGAAAGATACCAGGACGTTGAATATTCAGTTCAAGTTGATCACAAAAGATGTGAGGTCGGGCTCTGCTCTGCGTCAAGGGAAGTTTGAATGACACCAACTCATTTATGTTGGTATATATGATGATTCCCTGTCTACCACATTAATGAATGTAACAATAGCATAAAAGTTATTGGATTATACAGAGTTCACTCCTCCCCTCTTAGTCACTGCGCAAAAATGATACTACTCGAACCTATACGTAGAAAATCAAAAGCCTGTATTAAACAGCAACGTAATTGTAGAAGATTTTAGGAACTGCAGTTATCAGAGAACTCTTAAAAAGAAACCATAAGGGAAACAAATTAATCGTATTAAAGAAGATTGGGCATCAAATGATGGAGATCAGAACCAATGTAAGGTCAAGATCTAGTCCTGATCGCTGATGGCTTTTGTAAGGTCGGTGAGAAGGTTAGTAACAGTGACCAGTAATACCATCAGGTTTGTATGGTAACCCAACCAATCCCTTCATTTACCATGTTGCTGTTTTACCCCACTAATCTTGCTTCATTGTTAAGATCAATAGTTGCTCCTTTTTATTAGAAGTGTGGTGACCACAGAGAGTCGCCTTAGCGACGTCGCTATCAACTCCTTCAAAATGCAGACAGTTTTTCCCCATCAGTGTTCTGCCACTTTGGCATAGTTGTCGGAAAAAGACCGTCTGCTGCGTAGTGTCACACAAGTTCCCATATAAAAAGACTTGAGTATTTTACTGATGTTTTATCCAAGTTACATCCAGACCGTTTTCTTTGACTACATGATTCCTGATGTGCCTGGCTGACGGGCAGTACAAGAGGGTTTGACAGTTAAAGTTGCTGCTGAACTCGTCGTTGTTGTCCTCTTCGTCGTATTTGAAAACTCTGTTGTTGTTTCTGTTATTGTTGTTGGTGGTGGTGTTGTTGCGTGACACGGTCTACTGTAGCTTCTGCTACTAACGTTTCCACAGATGAAATTATTTTTTACTTTCGGTTATTCTGGCCTTACTGATGTTGATGATGTTGTTACAGAGAATGCTATTGTTTCTATTGTTAGTGGTTAGTGGGGATGTCTGTTTCATTTATATTGTTCGTTCCTCCTTTTTTTTGTGTGTGTGTGTCTATGTCTTACTGCCGTCACTATACTGGTTCTTGATCCACCTGCTCCTGAAGTCGCATCTGCTGCTAGCGATCTGTTGGTTACTGTGTATACCTTTACCATTTAACGTATCAACACAGATTTAATGTTTCACTCGCAACTTTTCTCTTTTCCCTCTTCCACTAATGATGATTAATGTTGAGTCTCTATCGGATATTGTAATCTGTGAGAGAAGCAGTATTGAGAAATAAGTTAAGTTGATTATAGTTCTCGAGTCTAAGGCTTATTTGTGAGGGAGACTCATTATCATTCCTCATTTTAAGAGTCGTCCACAGAGTCATCACTTCCTGATCCATCATCATCATCATCCTCTCATCACTGATGGCCTACAGCAATATCACAGTTGTATCCACGGCTAGACTCGCATCCTTATCACCAGCATCATAACTACCGCCATCATCAGAGTCGACAGCCATCGATCATGGCAGCAGCAGCAACAGCAGCAGCGAAAGGAATATGATCTAAATCAAGTTATCAACGGTTGTATCACCGGGACCATCTGGAGCAACAGTTGCTGAACAGAAGGGTCGTGTGGACATCTTAAACCATGCATGAGCCATCAGTACTTCAATGTCTCAAGTCTTCCCTTTTTATCTTATGAGTGACTCTGTATGTAGACCCGTACTGCCACTGCTCCGTTGTATTCTTACACGACACGTCCACTGTTCACTGTGTCCTAACCATGAGTTCTGGGGCTTCTCTGTACTTTAGCCTCGTAACCACATTCCTTCGTGGCTGTAGTAGTTATATGTCCAAGGCTCCTTGTGTCCTGACCATGTTTTCAAATATGTCTGGGATCTCTATGTAAATCATAGTCTTACCACGAATAATACCGTTGCCGAGAAGAAATTCATTGGCTCGCCTATTCATCAGCGCCTTATGATGTGGATAAAGCCATGCAACACCAGATGATACTCCTGATATGATCATGTAATACTCGCTTTTAAACTCTCATACGAATATGATTACTTGCCGACAAAGCTGATTAAGCCGGAGATGTTGATGTTAATGCATATTTACGATAGGGGAGGAGAGATTTAAGAAATGTACTGCGATATAATGTGAATAATCTGGCTGCCTAACTACCCGATTCATAGTTAAATATAATTTTTCTTAATATGATATGAAAATCCTGCAGGGTTTGCTTCCTGGAATTTCGTAACATGATCAAGTTGATGATATTACTACCCGATTTGATCATACTTAAGTCCAGCAGAGATTTTCTTGTAAGTCACAGAAGCATTCATATATGATTATATATATATATACATATATATATATATATATATATATATATATATATATATATATATATATATATATATATATGTATAGAGAGAGAGAGAGAGAGAGAGAGAGAGAGAGAGAGAGAGAGAGAGAGAGAGAGAGAGAGGGAATCCGACTACCGTTTCCCCTTGATAAATCTAACATCATAGGTGGGATTTGCTCGTGAGTCTCAAGCACTGGCCTAGGAACTCAATCAAGTCGTCGACGAGATCTAGAAGCCTGAAGGACTTGCATGCGGAAACACTCAAGACATCCAGTGTGGAGTTATGATGAACGGGACAAACAGAAAGTAGGGAGAAGTATTGTATATGCTGTGGAGGAAAGATGTAGATGTTCTTGACTTAGCAGACACGAGACATGGAGATAGAGAGGAAGAAAAACACTCAAGGTGTGTCTTTTATGTAAATGGATGGTGGTGATGAGGCTTTTTTCTCATAATTGATCGCAGTTTCCCGCTTTATAGCGTGTTACTGCCAGGAACAGCAGACGAAGAAAGGCCACATTCGCTCACATCCATTCTCTTGTCATGTGTAGTGTACCGAAACCACAGCTCCTTATCCACAACTCATCACTTACTCCACGTTTTCCCTTCACAACCTCATCGAACCTGTGTTTTTGCATTGCTAAACCCAATAATCGTGGTTTTAGCCACATTCATTCTCAATTGTCTTTCAAACACTCGACCGAACTCGGACACTAGCTTCTGTAGAATCTCACTCGAATCTGCCACCAGTGTCACATCATTTGAAATCAACAACTGACTCCCCAAGCCTCCCCCCTCCCAAAGAGAAAGAAATGTATAGATGATGTAAATGTATAGATAATGTAACTGACGCGTATAGAATATCGCTGCTTTTAGGTCCAGCACGAACTCTTTCTTTTTTATTTTTTCATTATTTTTGTTTTTGATCTGTTGAAGTATGAAGTTGTCCTTCGTAGCAAAACTCCACAGCCTCATTCACATTTCGACATAATATAGTATGAAACGTGATTTTAAGGAAAGGCATATTCTAGACGAAAAGTTCTGAAAGTTCTGATGTCCCACAGATTCAGAGAACAAAAATTAATTCTGAACTTTGCCAGGTTGACTGAGGTGATGTGGCAGTATTTAGAAAATGAACAGAAAAATATATTTGCGTGTGGAAAGGAAGAAACACCAGCATAGTGATTGGCAAGACGTCACGTAGAAGGTCAGGGAGAGTACATGGGGCTGGTAAGGGAGGTGAGAAGTGTGGTAATAACCCATGCTTGTGGGGATTGTGGCACAGGCCATCCCATCTGCCGAGGGAGTCGTGACATAAGCTAAGTTGCCGACAGGTATCTAAAGTCTTAGCATTATTATCCACCATGACGGCAGAGCTCACCCTATAATAGTTTGTCCAGTCCAGACTCTTATCGGCTGCTTATTTTATACGAAGGTAGCCAGAGGCTATGCATAATGCAATGTACCACTGCCCATGTGTGAAACTTATGAGATTATCTTTCCTTATACAAACCTTGAATAAGAATGATATTATATCTTTTTCTCATTTTATACTCGCTTTATATTTTACATTCGAGCATAAATGGTCCAGATGCTCACAGTCCAAAGGAGTAAACTGGGATTACTTTCTCTGTCAGCATCGAAGTCTCTGATGAGCGTTGCTGAATTGAATGTGTTAATCGCGGAGCTTCGGCGCCTTCGTAGGTGTAGTAACAACATCTTCAGCTTTGCTTCTGTTGCTGCTGGTGTTTCTTGTTACCAGCGATGTTGGTAGTGTTACTTGTGGTATTTCTTGTTACCAGCGATGTTGGTAGTGTTACTTGTAGTATTTCTTGTTACCAGCGATGTTGGTAGTGTTACTTGTAGTATTTCTTGTTACCAGCGATGTTGGTAGTATTACTTGTAGTATTTCTTGTGAATGTTGTTTTCTATTTTCTGTTCCATCCGGTTGTTATTATTATGTATTTCTCAATTATTCCTCCTCTTCTGCCAGCACCAACACTGCAAGTGATCCTGCTGTTGCTACAAAAACGACGCTAGTGCGACTACTACTATCATTACTACAACTTTTAGGGAGAAGATGGTCACTGATGAATTCAAAAGAGGAGGGACGAGTAGAATTGTCTAGGAAGGATGCAGGAGTGAACTGGATTTAGCTTCTAGTTAGTGTGGCAAGGAAGAAGAGGTATGGGGAAAGGACTGGGAGGAAGAAGAAAGGAAGCAGGAGTAGCGTGGTCCTAGTGCCTGATGGTTCCTTGAGAGATGTGTGGCTTAGGAATTTGGTGAGAGTAAGATGGAAAATATGAGACGTTTAGGGTGTGTGTGGAGCCGAATGATGTGGAATCTACCAGAGCTGTATATTTGATGTTCCCTCATGATACACCCTGAAAATGAGTAGTGATACGAGCTGAAAATGCCTGAATATCTAATCAGGCAGAAAAAAGAAATGATGTTCTTTAGCGTGATAGTATTACCTAACATAAGTATGTGAGTTAACGTTTTCTCTAATCTAACTTTACTATTAGAATGTGATTTATGCATTAATGTTTTTCGCGCTCTGGATTCTGTAGCGAAAAAAAGATGTTTTCTGCAAAATGAAGCAAGTCTGTATTGCAACTCATCTTTGAAAAGAAACAAAGTGTTGGCGAAAAGCGTCAAAGATCAAGAGGAATCAAAAGGCTTTCTTCGGCGTTCAGTACTTAGAATAGTTATTTTGAATAATGTAAATGATTTCAGGGCGATTCCTGAACATATTTGTGTAACAGAGAACGGCCGTCAGTAGAAGACAGATTTGTTTCGTCTCGGTTCATCAACATTATATATTATTTCGTTATGGCTGAGATGGTACGAGCAAATGAATGCCCTAATCAAGGTTGTCTCATGTACACCATGTGTATGTATATATATATATATATATATATATATATATATATATATATATATATATATATATATACATATATGAAATGCCCTAGCCTAAGCCAGCTACCCAAATTATTGACCAACCTAAAGGGGTGGATGAGCAGCTGGGTTGACTGTGGACCGCCTGCCACAACCAAGATTCAAACCTGGCAACCCTTGAGTGCATCATAGTCAGCAACACTAGCCGCTACACCACGAGTCATGTCTAAAGACCTGTGGTCGCGTCGTCTCGCCATTAAGAAGATGAGACACTAAGCTGGAATCCATAACAAACTGTACCAGGTAGAGCCCCTTGAAAAGCCTTTAACCCTCATGAATCCGTCAGACGTCAGCAGTGACCATAGAGGTGCGTCAGCAGACACGACACTCGTGGTTCGTGTTCATCGCTAGGATCTTCAGATACCACATTCACCTGGCTCTCAAGGTCAACTGTGTGATGCATAAAGCCGAGGCCTTTAATGGGAGATACACATGATATAATTATCTTCGCACAGCTGCCATGTAATCAACGTATTACTATTAGCGATTTTTTATTTCCCATCATCTCGATGTCAAGTACTATAGCTTCCAGTCACGGATATAGAAGTTCCCATTGAGGTCAGATCGAACACGAGAGAGAGAGAGAGAGAGAGAGAGAGAGAGAGAGAGAGAGAGAGAGAGAGAGAGAGAGAGAGTAGGACTAGGACTAGGCAAAGAATTTAGCTGAGTAGGAAGGCTATCCCTCTGAAATGGGAGTTGGTCGTGGCTGTTAGGAGAGACATGATGAGGTAAACTCTAACTGGCATCACAGCTCATCAAAACAACCTGCTCTCTCTCTCTCTCTCTCTCTCTCTCTCTCTCTCTCTCTCTCTCTCTCTCTCTCTCTCTCTCTCTCTCTCTCTCTCCTCCACACAGCAGAGGACATGGATACACCCTCTTCCACAACACAGCTCCAGGCCTTGCACAATTATCTAGGCAGAGTGAGTTATAGAATCGGTCTTTTATAAGATGGACTCTTCTGCATGATGAGACGTAAGCCGACGTCAGGATTCCAACACGACCCTCTATGTTAAACCTCTGATAATGCCTTGATGCCGCCTCTGGGGAGGATCTAATCACGTTTGGTATCAACTGCGATTAAGGATCTTAATAGTAGGTCTGTTTATGAGTATTAATTAAATGGAGGCTTTCTCTCGTCCTCTCACCCCCTGGCGTTAGCTACGCTCGACGAAGCTATCTATAGTCAGTGTACAGGATGCGAGGTTAAGACCCCTCATTTCCGACCAAGATGGTCGTATGGTAATGTATGTAAACGCTGAGATTCGTACGCATTTACAGGCTTGAATGAATTATACCTATCCGATATTATGCTGTTATCAAAGGCTTTGGTCATCCTAATCTACCATGCTCTGTTCCGCAATCGTTGCAATGTATACAAACTCATGGTCATACGTTTTACCTCGAATGACTCACACTACATTTTCTTTAACAGGATCGTTAGAATATAGAGCGATTTGCCAATTAGTGTGGTTAAGAGTAGTACTGTAGATCGATACGTTTAAGAAAGAATTGATGAATGTTTCGCTTATAGTCCACGACTCGCAATATTTGTGCCTCCTTCGTCACAATGACCATTTGCAGGTTTTATCTGGACGGCTCTGATTTCGCCACATTCATCTGCGAGTTTCTGATATGTTCCACTATCACAAACAGTCTGGAAAGGATACTGTGGTTGCTTTGTGATTGCTTTGTATTCCTTGGTACTGTCATCCAGTCCCAGGTCTTGCATATGGCAAAGCTGGTCTTGGATCACGACCATAAAGATTGGTGTTCGTCAGAGGATACTACACTGTGAGGGAGGCGGTACAGGACGCATAAAAAGTACAGGTTTGGAACTCGCCCTACGTGATCCTCCTCACTATCATTACGCTCGTGAGTCGTCTCCTGATCAACCTAACTCCAGGACAGACGCAGCCCGACTGATTTTTTTTCTTTTTTCTCAAAATGAGACGGCGTGGGCAGCTGAGGCCCTAATCAAGGCCATCCCATTAACGCTTTATATATATATATATATATATATATATATATATATATATATATATATATATATATATATATATATATGTGTGTGTGTGTGTGTGTGTGTATATATATTCTTTTTTTCCGTACTTTTCGCCATTTCCCACGTCAGCGATGTAGCGTTAAGAACAGAGGACTGAGCCTCTGAGGGAAATCTTCACTTGGCCCCGGCCCCCTTCTCAGTTCCTTCTTTTGGAAAATTAAAAACGAGAGGGGAGAATTTCCATCTTGATCTATATCGTACTCGCTGACGGCACGTCACCACATTGAGTTTCGTTTCCTTGTTACTATCTACCTTGTGATAATGAGAGAGCGAGTCCTTATCGATGACCTGGTGTCACTATTTTTGATGGTGATGATAAGTGTCTCCTCCAGTCGCTAAGTCGATGGTGGCAAACGATGTTCACCATCACTCAGCGCTGAATATCATATGAAAAGGTCATGGCTGGAGAATTTATCATCATCTAGTAATCGATAGAGGATCGGGTACAGCAAGGTAGGGTATTCATGACCAGAAACAAGCAGCGTATTAAATGACAGTAAGGGCATGACCTTTGCCATTGTACATGAGAATAAGTGGAACCAACAGATAACATGAAACCTGTTGGTCTTGAAAGAAGTTATCTGATGAAACCTGTTTGTGAAGATTATTACTATTTCTTTTTTTCATCAAACATTCCCAGTATCTTTGTTGTAGTTATAGAGTAATTATCCATACATTTGAACGAAGTTTACCGTAACTGCATTATGAAATAGTTCATTCTAGTGTTCATGTATTCTACTTTCGAAGTATCGCTTTCTCTCTTTTTTCTCTATTGAATCATTTCTCCATGATTTTCGGTCCGGTATCCCTCATTATATAGGTCCTTATAGCTGACACACACACTCACACACACACACACACACACACACACACACACACACACACACACACACACATCTTCGTGAAAGATTTTGTCGTTTTTCATTAATGCTCTAAATTCCTTTTTAAGATCGTCCCTTCCTTAGTCTTCGTTTTTAATGAGAACATAAATTCAGTTGTCTGAGTCTCCTCGTATTGCTGCTGGTTTTACTACCCTTGCGTTAATCAAATTGCTCTGACTCTCTCAAGCTTGTGTTCGTATCTCTCTTTCTCTGGAGACTAACACTGTGGAGCACATTCAAGGTGGGACCTGACCAACGCATTTGATGGATGAAGTATTGTTTGTTGGGATTATTTGTGTGAAATTCCAGGCTATGAATCCTGGCAATCTGTTCGCTTTGTTATTCGCATTGGAACAATAATTTGTATATTTAAAGTTGCAATTGATGAGTGCGCTAAGATCATTCTATTTGTTCATTGTCACAGGAATTTACTAAACATTTTATACTTATTCACTTGGTCATTATTGCATATGAATAACAGCATTTTTTTACATTGCATCGCATGTGCCATGTCACTGAATATCAAGATAATTTATCAAGATTTGTAATGATTCACAGTTGTCTTTAGATGTGGCTATCTACCCAAACCTCATAATGTCAGTAAACTTGAAGATTTTTCCCGTAAATCCTGTCTTTAGTTTGGCCGCCTGACCATCTAATAGGACCCACTGCGTGGTCTGTCCATCAGCCAATCATGAACTCACTTCATATCATTTATTGTTGGTAATATGAAACATGATGCCTTTTCATAACACTCTCTTCTGTTTCGTACTTAATGAAAAGCTTTTTGAAAGTTACATCCGATGCTTTTTTTTTTTTTTTTTGAAGTTCCAGTTGTTGCACACGTAACGTAAGAAATCTTCCAAGTTTGGTCATGTAGGATCTGTTGTTTTGGCATCACTTCAAGTAATTCTCTTTGATATTACCTATGTTTCAAAGACACTGTAATCTTCTCTACATTGAAGGTTATCATCATTATTCTTATAATTGAGGTGGAACTCAACGGGTGTCCATCTGAATGGATGTTTCTTATCTCCTTTCTTTCAGTATTAGTGTTACATTCGCACAGCTCCAGGTTCGAGCGGCTTAAACTCATTTTGTGATTTATTGACGGTTTTGGTCATCTGGAATACAGTTCATTCATGGGTCTATTCTAAGGCTCTAGAAATCGTTTGGATGAGGTGATGTGTTCGAATAATATTTTCCCAGATAATCTGATAATTCTTGGCTGTTTATTTCTGTAAGCTTAAACGTATCCTCCTCTTTACCTTTAGATGAAATTTCATGGAGAGATGGAAGTGTAGTAACATCGGACGTATTGCAAAGATAAAAGATCTGTTTGATGCTTAAGTCATTTGATAGCGTCGTCGTATTACAATCCTCCAGTGATATCTAGAAACAGTCCTATAGCGTCCTCAAAATGTTGTTTATCTACTTATAAGATTCCTATAAGAAAGTGTTTTATGCCTGGTTGTGTTTATACTGTTACCAGTCTTTCTCTACTCTTCTTTTTATGTACTCAGGATGGTGCTCAGAATTAGTACAGGCTGAACGAAGCCACGACACAATGTTCTCACCCGAATTATACAGTGTTCTTGCCAGTATGATGATGTATTATGTTGGGAATTTTCCTTTTATCACATCCATTCTCTTCTCTTTCACTAACTTATGTTATATGTTTATCATCCATGATGGTTTTCGAGTATATTATTTTCGTTCAGGTTGCATTAACAGTTTTCGTTCGATATATTTCGCCATATCTTTGGATTGCTCCACATATCTCCAGCTGTATCTGCTTACAAATTATCTATCTAATATACATTTCGAAGTTCATGACGTGTCCAGATCGGCATTTATGTAGCTAGGGTCTGACTGTACGATGGTCGCTAGTCATTCGTTTTTGTCCCCACTCGCATGACTGGTTAAGATTAATCTAATTACATTTCAATTTTTCGTCGGGGTGTCTCCAGTTTGGTATGAAGAACAACATCCCAGCATATCACCTAAGCAAATTTCCCTCGCGGGTACTTGTTATGATGTAAGATGCTCCCAACTTACTCAGTTGTTGTTAGAACCGCCAACAATGACACAGTCTTTCTGTCTAATGATTGGTATCGTCTTTGTACGTATAGTATTCTTTGCATCGTTCAGGAAGCATTTACACATATTCAAATACGTACATTTATATTATCTTTATGAATGTATACTGAATATGCTTCAGTGTTGAATTCTCATTATGAACGTATACTGAATTGGCTTCAGCGTTGAATTCTCATTATGAACGTATACTGAATTGGCTTCAGTGATGAATTCTCATTATGAACGTATACTGAATAGGCTTCAGCGTTGAATTCTCATTATGAACGTATACTGAATAGGCTTCAGCGTTGAATTCTCATTATGAACGTATACTGAATAGGCTTCAGTGTTGAATTCTCATTATGAACGTATACTGAATAGGCGTCAGTGTTGAATTCTCATTATGAACGTTTACTGAATAGGCTTCAGTGTTGAATTCTCATTATGAACGTTTACTGAATAGGCTTCAGTGTTATATTCTAATACGAACGTATACTAAATAGGTTTCAGTGTCACCTACATGATTCATTTATTGCTTTCCTTTCGGTGATAGCGGTGGATGCAAGCCATGGACCAGATTATCTTTTTATCTTAATTTTACGCTTGGTGGAGTGCACTGAGAGTCTGTAGTGGTCTTTCACAACCTCATTAGTTCACTGCGAAGGGAGTGGATACTATCATCGATTCATCATCCATGTGCTGTAGACCGCAGCGTTGTGTCAGTGGGTCAGAACGCGTTGTTAGTTTATTTAAAAGGTACAAAGATAGGGAAGATACGTAGGGAAGATACTTAAGATAGCTGCGATCATTTTCGTCACACGTACTACCATCACTGCTGCTGCTAATACATTTGATACTGCTACTGTTTCTGTTACTCCTGTTACGTTTAATGTACTGCTGCTCCTGTTGTTGTTGCTGCTTCTTGTGTCAACTGCTGCTTATGCTCCTGCTTTAATGTACCGTTGCTGTTGTGTTCGCGTTTTCTATGGTTGATGCTACAGCATATGAAGCTGTGAGGCAACAACTTAATGCTTCTTTTGAGGTTATCACTTCTAGTTGTGGCTATTCGCTCCTTACCTGACGCTTATGAAAATGGTGTAGCTACTTCTGCTATGTAACTGCCTGCAGTTGTTTCTAGTATTGCTGCTGTAGCCCCGACACTGGTGTCAGCGTCGGGCCCTCCTCCTGCGACAGTTTCAAACACAGCACCGTTACAGCTGCCTGCTGTTAATATTGCTATTACTACTAACGCTGTCACTTCTGCTAATTTCGTTACCACGTTGCATTTGCAGTTGCCGTTGTCATGTCCGATACATTAAATCTTGACTTGAGTAGGCGAGGCTTATTAACCATTCATATAGTCGTTCTAACTAGGCGTCATTTAAAGAGATACTCGTTTTAACAGGTTAATGAAATGTCAGTCAGCCTAATATATCATCCTCGTGGCCGGGAGCAAGTGCCTCCAGTGGCAGGAGAAAGTCTGGCTGCAGAATCCAGCCAGCGGAGTGAATGCTCTGTTAATGATCATTACCAGTGATACCATCAACTGACTCGAGATGCGGGCTTTTTATCCTTCAACAAATGACCAGAAAAACCATAATATTCTTCTTAGTCGTTCTTCTCTCCCAAGAGGGAGAGGTTGGGCTGCCGGAGACCTTCACAGCCCACCACTGCGTGTTAGTTTAAGGCCACAAACTAAAGATTGCATAAAGTGTTTTATGATACAAAGGAAGTGTATCTTCAGAGGGGGTAAATGTTTATTTTCCATATTGCTTGTGTTTAAAAGATAAATCTTGGTGAAGAATATTTTTGAAAGTTAAACCCTGGTAAAGAATAGCTCTACTGTAAAAATGAAAGAATATTTAGCTAATATAAGATTCTCTTATTTTATTTTGACCCACATCACTCGCGACGTTTTGCGTTTCTGATGTTCAAAAGATAAAAGCAGGTTAGCTTCACACAACGCCAGATACGGACCTGATCACCACTAAGGTTCTTATGAAACTTTCACAAGTGAAATATCAGAGACGGAACTTGTTTTCCATCCTATTTTGACGTCGCGTTCTTGGCACAGTTCCCCCGTAGCCTCTAGGCGGGGAGTCCCTGTAGCACCTTTCTTATCACTGCTCACCTCACCCACCGGCAGATTACTGTAGTGCTCCCGCGCACCATCGCTGGTGACGTCTCGAAAACGACATATGTCCACAGTTTTACGTCAGGGTCACCACTTTTTTTCCTACATAGAATAAGAACAAATGATAGGGACAGGAACCTATCTTTATTTTGTAGAACTTACGTTACTCCTTTATCTTCTACATTGTTTAGCCATAAACACGTTTATATGATGGAAGAGTATTTCTTGCATTGAGCCATAGCCCCGGCTGTATCAAACCATTTACTGAGACAAAAGAATGGTGGGTCCTCTCTCTCTCTCTCTCTCTCTCTCTCTCTCTCTCTCTCTCTCTCTCTCTCTCTCTCTCTCTCTCTCTCTCTCTCCTGTACTATACCATCACGATCCAGGCCTTCCATCACCAAGACGTCAACAGTAGTCAAGGATGTGGTGGCGTGTGGTCAGGTATTAGCGTCCAGCTCACTGGCAGGTTTTTAATGTCCTTAAGCTCTGGCCTCCTGCCCTTGCCGTCTAATGAACTTGCTTAGTAACAGTGTTATGGACGTGACACACGCGATGCAGCCATGTTGATCTGTGGTTATCTTTCCAAACATAACACATTATTAGGGGTATTCTCCAACACGTGTCTTCGATGATGATCAACAGAGTATATACAGTTTCATTGCCGGTGTAATACAACGTTCTCACTAGAGGTATACAGTGTTAGTGCCAGCATTATACAGTATTGTAATAAGCATTTTAGAGCGTTTCGCTAGCATTGTACACTGTCATCACGGGAATTTTACACTGTTCTTGGTATTACTTACTGTTATTGCCTGCATCATGATACATTATGAACAGAATTATATAGTGTCATCAATAGCAATGAACAGTGTTATCACCGCCAGTAAGCAAGGTACTACCTAGTTATAACAAAGCGATTGAAACATCATCATGCAGTTCCATCTCTTGCGTTATTATCAGTATTATAAAGTAAATCATTCTGCGTTATTATAAAGTAAATCATTCTGCGTTATCACGGCGTTTTCTTTGTTACCTTCGGTATTGCGCCTCGTTGTTATCAGCATAATACACTATCATCACCGGTATTTTACTTCATAATCATTACTACTATACATACGGTGATTTCATTAACGTTATACAGCTGTATCACATGTATGATACAGCGCCATTACCAGCATTGTGCAAGGTTATCATCGGCATCATACAGAATTATAACTGGCATTGATCCGTTATCATCGGCATTGCATAACGTTATCACTAACATTATATAACGTAATCTTCAGCATTTCCTAGCGTTATCAGCGGCATTATATAACGTTATCATTAACACCAGTATTATGATCTGTTTTCTTCACCATCATATACCACAACCCCTGGCTAAAAAAAAGAAATGGTCACTGCAGCCATCATGTACAGCATTTTCATCGGTGTCTTTAAGTGTATCACCAGCATTATGCTAAATTGTCTCAGTTACTTAAAGCATTACCACCAGCATTATGCTAAATTGTCTCAGTTACTTAGAGCATTACCACCAGCATTATGCTAAATTGTCTCAGTTACTTAAAGCATTACCACCAGCATTCTATATTGTTATCCCGGCATTATACGATGTTATCGCTAACATTAAGCATCGCTAGGAGTGGTATCATGCACCACTGATAGCATAAAACACCGTTAACAGCAGCATTATACGTTGTTTTTCGCCAGCATCACAGAGCATTATCACCAGCATTGTACAGTCTTATCACTGGTATTTCATAACATTACCATAAGCATCATGCACTCTTGTTACCAGTTATATCCAGCCTTATTACCAACTCATTACCAGTTATATCCAGCCTTATCACCAACTTATTACCAGTTATATCCATCCTTATTACCAACTTATTACTAGTTATATCCAGCCTTATCACCAACTTATTACAAGTTATATCCAGTCTTATCACCAACTTATTACCAGTTATATCCAGCCTTATCACCAACTTATTACCAGTTATATCCAGCCTTATTACCAACTTATTACCAGTTATATATCCTTATTACCAACTTGTCACTAGTTATATCCAGCCTTATTACCACCTTATTGCAAGAACATTGTTAGCATCACACAGATTTTCAATTAGACTTAACCAATACAACCACCAGCATTTAACACTCACCCTCAACATCACCATTCGATATCCTCAGCATTGCAGAACTTTATAGAGACGGCTTACCATTATTCTAAAGCATCATCCAAATCATACAGCATAATCAACGGTACCGTGCAGTATCACTTGGCATCCTACAGCATCATGTGACATCATACAGCATTGATACAATAATACATATCACTGATTAGCACTGTGTGACTGAAGCGTCACTGGGTAAAGTTGACGTACTGTAAAGGGTGTGGCATCGCGCCTTCCGCTACGGTGACATGGAAAGAAGCACGTGCATTAGTACGCTATCCGCACGTGGTGGTAGAAGACGAGGAGGAGGAGGAGGAAGAAGAAGAGGAGGGGGGAAGTGTTGATAAAGGGACGATACGGAACGAACAAGGAAAGTGGAGATGGAGGTGTGAAGGAGAGGGAAGAACGACGAATTGAAGGAAGACATGAGAAGTGGGAAAGATGTGAGGGTGTTTGTAGAGGGAGGAAGGAGAGGAGGAAGAGGGAGGTGCTAAGGAGGAGAGAGAGAAGCGAGAAGGAAGTGCTAAGGAGGAGGGAGATGGGTTGAAAAATGAGTAGTGAGAGAAGGTGCATCAAGAGGGGGGCAGAAAGGGGTGAGAGAAATAGTAGGAAGAGATAACTGAAGAAGGAGGGAGATAAGGGTAAAGAGAAAAGGGAGAAGTGATGGAAGAGAGATAAGTAGTGATTGAGAGGAAGAGATAACGTAGGAAAGAGAGATTCCATGGGTTACGGTAGGATCAACTAATAAGAAGACCTGACGGTTTCTGTCGAGGTTATCTACTGCAGGAGAGCAGTGGTAACCTCGAGGTAGATGTAGACAAGGTAATAAAAGAGAAAGCACCTACCTGCCCACTATTTCCTCCGGCATATTGGCCTGCAGGAAACCCATCCAGAAGAAATATGATGTTGTATGAAGACTGTACAGTGACGTGTGTGTATGTTCTTTTTCTTTTTTTTCTTGGAAAGAATGAATGAAGAAATATTCTGATCTAATCTCATCTGCGCCGAATACCAGGCGGAGGGAGTGTTATAGTCTTTCATATGGCAGAAGACAGAAGTTGAAATGTATGCTTATCATTTTGTCATTGCAGTTTTGCGAAGTGACAATTAGTATATAAGTCTCTGTCCAGCCTTGATGTCTGTGTATCAGTCCTCTTGGTCTTGACAGCATCTGATGATAGTTTGATCCAAAGTTTTGTATCTCCGCGGAAGATGAATCTTCCTTAATTATTTCACTTTATCATCCCTTTAACTTCACACAGTTACATCCGGTCACTGTATCGCTGTCTAATGTGAAAAAAATAAATCGTGAATTGGATTTTTGATGTTATCTTGAATAGCTTTTTCACATCTCAGGGTTTACGTTTTCAACGTGAAGACAGTTTCAGATGTCTGAATCTCATTCTTCATAATGCTTTCCTCTGAGGGACTGAATTAGTATTATAGTATGTCCTTGTGTTCGTCTTACGTTCTTTTATTCTTAGGTATTGTAACAGGACAGCGCTGTGGTGGTTTGATGAAGCCGATGCAAAGAGTAGATAATGTGTGTTCTGTGTTATAGATCATAATCTAACCTTAGAAACGGAACTTCGTTTTATCGCCGTATGTGCTTCGTAGTATTACGTGTAGTTGAAGGCATTGCTGATCATCACTTTAAGGTCTCTTCCATCTTGGCCTGACAAACATATTGTATTTTTTGTTAATATCTCAGTCAACAGAAAACATTACTTTGCATTTACATATACCCAAGTCCATCTGTTGAATCCCTTACCACTCCATCAAGTTTGTTTCAATCTCTTTGAATCACTAAACACTTTGACTATATTTTTTTCCTTCAAATTTCCTATTGTTCGCAGATTTTAAAATTCCTAGGGCTAGTTCAGTCTCCAGATCGCTAATATATATATATATATATATATATATATATATATATATATATATATATATATATATATATATATATATATACAATGGAATTGTTCGGTGGAGGGAGGGCGCTAAAACTGACCCTTTTGGCACCACGCATGTCACGCACCACGCATGTCACGCACCACGCATGTCACATTGAACCACTCGGACACTTCCTCGCTAGACGCCCTCTTTTTTTTTTCCACGTGAGTTAGTCCTCGATTGTCTCACTGGATTTCTTGTGATTTGATCTTGCCTAAACTACTTGATGTCATGCTTTATCGAAAGTTTTTGTAACATTCGATTGAATCCTTAGTTTAGACGTTTATGAATGAAGAACTCTTATTACATCAGACACATTTTGCCATGTTGATCATTTGTTATTAGTTTAGAAATTTCTAAAAATTTAGAGCATTAGATATGAATTTTTCGACCGTTTTGCCCAGAACTGAAGCCAGACTAATAGGTCAGTGTCTTGATGTACATATTTTGTTTGTTAACGTTTTATGTTCTCGATCTTCCAGTCATTCACCTTTTTTTTTTTTTAGGTGTCAGTCTAATGTTGTAATGATCAGAAGTGCTGTTTGTCAGCCTATATCTTCTATTCTTCTGAGAGGGAGGTCATTAAGACCAACAGACTCGTTCAACTTTTATCTTTCTAAAATTCAAGCACTTCATAGGTTGGAATTTCACTTATGTGAATACCTGCTCTCCTTGAAAATACTTTTTTCTGTGATTATGGTGTGAATGAAAGTTATTCTTTTCCGACAGTGAACAGCGAATCAAAAACTTATTCAATAAAGAAAAATTTTCTTTGTCATGGTATCTTGAAGTCGCCGTTTTCGTTAAATAATTTTTTCCCCCTGACTTCTTATGTTTCTGAAGAATTCTTTAGGGATCTTGTTCCCTGTGAGAATTTTTTTTTTCTCGACTCTGTCATGGGCTAAAATTTCTTCTTGCCATTTGTTGTATTCTAATGTACATTCCATGGCCCCGTGGACTGTTACATGCTGTAAGTTCCCTGTACAGATATATTTTACGTATAATGAAGTCCTTTGTTTTAACCATCCTGCATGGCATTTCCTTCTCATTACAACTTTTTCTTTTTTGGGAATGGTATTTCTCTTAGGGATATGTAACTCGATACTTGATATAATATCACTTATTTTCAGCTGTGCCTAGATCTGAAAAGCATAATGCACTTTATATCACTCACAGTCCAACACACTGTATCAAAGTTTATTGATCCGAAATTTCGTATCTAAATTACGTTTTGTGTGAAACAACAACAGAGATTTACGATAACTCTAACCTTTCACCGACGTAGCTAAAGATAATGAGATCCCTGTCCATGGTAATGACTCAGTCTCATATATGAGGCCTGTTGTTGATTCATAAAGCAAATCTTTAATCCAATCAGTCAGTCCTCTCCCCTCATGGTCACTATTATGTCCTAGTTTATACTAAGGTCCGTAGAACCAGCTACCGTTATTCCTCTTTTGGTCGTTAGGAGAGACTCAATCTCTTGGTATAAAATGATTTCTTCGCGCTGTTGTTGGAGCTTTCTGTACCGACCTAACAAGAGTTTTGGTCGTCGTTTCATCTATTATTTCGATATACAGCAGGTCATGCTCGTGGACATCAGTTTTGCCTAACCTGGTTACAATTAAAGTGTCATTAACAAACTTGGTTTTACTGAGACTGTCATTAACTTCAAGAATAATTGCCACCTGCCTTACGTAATCTGTCTTTATTAGAATCTTTCATATCCTGGCATCGCTGATTATGCTATGTAATTACTGCTTTTGCAGTATTTGTCCAGGTATCTGTGTCTGCCATGATATACAACTTTTCATGACAGCACATTAGCCATTAAGTCATTGTGCCTCAAGTTTATATGCTTCTGGCGACGGTACAGAAAACTTTGCATCTTAGCGAATGTAAGAATGATGGCAGGCAACATCCTGGAACTTATGTCTGCCTCTTTAAAATGTTCCTCTGGACGCTAGACTTGCCCGACCTCCGCCTACTTGATCCTCATGGTCTGATTAACCCACAGTAACCCAGCCCAACCTCTCTTCTCCTGGCCCGCTCTCCTCAGGTCTCTTAAATGACTTGATTTCCTTGATTTAAATGACCCATACATATTCACTCTTGCTGAATACCTGTTGATCGTCTCTGTACCTTGCTTAGTCCTCCCGATCCAACCCTGTTTAGGTGCACACCGTCCATGCCAAACAGACTTCGATCGCTATTTTATCAATACCAGATATCTATGTAATCTACCTTTTCGATCCTACACATACCTGTACACTTCTTCTGCACATACACCACTTCTTATACATATACCTAACATTCTATATAAAGCCGCAGATCTTATATCGACGTTCGGTGGTATCCTTGCTAGCACTACCTTCCTACAGTAATCATTAAAATCACTGATAAGCGTTCCATACTTGCCCAAGATATCCTCCGTGTTATCTCAAACCGCATTGTTCGTCCCTGCCTGAGCATTATACTTTGCTCGAGTGTGTCCCTTTACCTTATGTCTATTGTTCTCTTGCATAGCCCATGAATAACATAGCCTACCACAATTTTCGTTACTACTGCAAAGCCATCATTCTAATTGCTAAAACAAATAGTCTCTTGTAAGTGTGGAACTAGATCAATCCTCCAGTGCCTGGAAACTGTTATCATTCCGTCTTACTGTCTTTCCCTCTTACCATAGGCTTCTCACAGCTCCCAAATACCTGGAAATTGCCGCTGCTTTCTGACACTGTCTCTGAGTCACTCAACTTGATTTCTAAATATCCAGTGTTAGTCATAACCTCAGCTTCTTTTTCTTCAAACTACAAGCCAAGTGCCAAGTAGAGCCCCGCCCTATCTTCCCACACCCTACTGCTTTTTAGGGTTTCCCTGATTTCACTAATCTTTCGAGCAACCTATTATATGTAAACGCGAAACATAAACCAAATTCATTCCTAAGAAGAATATCCTTTGTAAACTCAAGGTGAGTTTCTCAGAACAGGCGAAGTAATCTGTGTAAGGCATCTCGATAAGGATGCGCTGACTTCGCTGTACAAGGGAGTGGACAGCAGAGAACGTCGTCCGTAGCCAAGATCAGGTAGTGAGTGAAGAGAGAGCGGGATGGGCGAGGGGAAAGAAGAGGGAGGGTTGAGAGAGATAGGAGGAGGAGTGAGGGAGAGGGTGATTGAGGAGAAAATCGTGGTAGCGAGGAGGATGGAGGAGTAAGGGAGGGTGAGGGAAAAGGGAGAGGGTGGAGAAGAATGGGTCGAGAATTAGAAAATAGAGAGGAGAAAAAGAGAAGAGATAAAAGATAAGAATATAATAAGAGATGATGGAGGAAAGACAGAAATGGGGTCAGTGGAGATGACGAAGGGGAGAAATTAGATAGAGGAAAGATAAAGGTAAGATAAGTAAGGAAGAAGCTGAGTGTAGGAAGATGGAAAGAAAGAAACAGGGCTCGGTAGAGGAAGGAGAGAATGAGGTGAGGTAGGTGTTGGGATAAGGGATCAGGGAAAACGTATAGGGAGGGAGAGGGAGGCAGCAGATGGTATCCACAAGTTAGGGCCAAAGTACCCAGCCACCACTCACGCGTAGTTGAGGTCTTTTACTGGCTCTTCGAGGAGTAAGGCAATAATGTAGAGGGAAAAGGATAACAAAATCCGTATTATGATCAGTTTTACAATCTTAACCCAAGTGTTGGTACACTTATGGAAACCATCGTTCGAAATAAAACTTTAAATCATTCACAGGACCTCCTCTACATAAATGACTCTCAGCATATTTTTTGCGACGAAATCGACCGTGTCTGACAAATCTGCTTGATTTCTTTTACTAATAGAATGAATCTGTATGATGAAAGCAAAACAGTGAATGTCATCTCCTTAGATTTTTCAAAAGCTTTTGATAAAGTTCCACATCAGAGATTACCAACTAAAGTCATATGGTACAGATGTGGTAAACAAAGTAAGTGGTGTGCCGCAAGGAGCAGTCCTAGGACTGGTTCTCTTTCTCATGTATATCAGTGATATTGACAATGGGCTGCATTGTAGAATCTCGAATTTCGCAAGCGATACTAAGTTGGGAACAAAATCTATAACAGCAATTGAACGCTTGCAGCATCAGCCGGACATAGACAAACTGATAGACTAGGTCACAGGTGGCAAATCAATTCTGATATCGATAATTACATAGAGTTTTACTTGTCGGTGATAATAATGAAAATGCGGGCTACAATGTGAAATAAACTACAAAAGTTGAATGAAGTAAAATACTTAGGTGTAATAATATCTGTTGATCTAAAGCCACTGAAGATGCACAAAAATTAATTAAACAGTTGCACAAAATTCCTCGAAGCATGTTAGTCTGTCATGTGTCACAGTTGATCTACTGACACTTTACGTTGACCAACCATCCCTCACACTGACCTGACTTTATTTGCATTGACCATCCAACCCTCAGTCTGTGTTTAAGGAATGAGAGATATACTTAATTACTCAAGTCTGAACAATATGAAAAAAACATTTGATGATATGAATGTCAGTACATAGACTAACCAGCAGTTCTTAACATAATCCAGCCATCCCTCATCATCTAGACGTCTTTTATACAATTCAGACGTCCCTCATCATCCAGACGTCCCTCATACCATCCAGACGTCCCTCATACCATCCCGAGTTCCCTCATACAATCCAGACGTTTCTCAAGTAGCCAGCCGTCCCTTATATTGACCAGCTGTGTGTTAGAGTGACCAGTCGTCCCCTACACTGATCAGTCGTCTTTAACAAGCGGTCCCTTACTCTGGCCAGCCTCCTCTTACACTGAACAGCCATCCTCCACACTGGCCAGCCGTCCCTCACATGGCTTATTCGTCCCTCACACTTATGTCATCGCTCGAAGTCACAAGCCGTCCCTCACCCTCACTATTCATCCTTCACCTCACCACTTTCCAAACATCGCTTACTCTGACCTACTGTACTTCACATTGACCTACCGTCCCCTCACATTGACATACTGTCCCTCACATCGTGTCACATATCAGAGTTCCTAACCCAGTTCTTATTGCAGACGACTAGAAAGTAAAGCATTAATAACAACAGCTTTTCACCCATTCAAACTGCATATACCTATGGTCATGTTTCTTTCATTCCTACGTTTGACTTCATCTAGATGATTACAAGCATACTCTCTACAATTGAGTAACTACTATAACCCGTAAAGTTGATCCTGATAATTGAAAAGTTGAAGACCATCATCACATGACTCACAAGCATTGACAGACTGTCCCGCACAACATATTTCTAACTGCCACTCCCGGCCATAATCCCTGAAATCCGTTATTCACATCTCAGGTTCCTCACAGGTGACAGTCACTCACAACCCAGGTTTCATATTGTTTAAAAGGTACAACTAATAATGAGTGTTAATCCCTCACAACAGTCTCTTGACAGAACAACATCTTAATGTACATGATTAATCTCAATACCAAAAACTCTTTGGCATACAAGATCATCTGTGCTAATGAGCGTAAAAAAAAAGAGAAGATGATCCACCCTAATTCTCATACTACTTCGTATTCTTATCACGTTCTTGTTGTCACAACAGTAAGACCCATTCATAACCGAACCTTGAATTAACTGGAGCATTTAAGATCCGATCATATCATAAACCAAATCACCCGTCAAACGGATCGTCCAGTAATTATACCATAACTTGAGAAAATTATCACGTAACTATAGGTCTAGTTAAGAGGATTATCATTTAACCGACCCACCAAATCCCCAGCCTGCTCGTAAAAGGCTCACCAGTTAATCGAATAACTCGTGAAACTGGACGATCACCATTAGGACCACTAATTCTCCGAACCATCAATTAGATAAGCTACTTGTTAGCATATTTACTTTCTTCCCCCCCCCCAAAAAAAAAACCTGTAAACCAAGTCATCAGATGAATGGGGATATCAGGGAAATAAATCACCCATTAAGTTAATGACGCGTGTCAGACTCCCAGTTTAACAGGCCTATTTCTAAACGAACTGCCAATATCCGAACCAATCAGTAATCAACTGCACAGTAATGCTTCATTGGCTAAACAGTTATCGTAACAAACTCACTGCTAGTTACCTTGTGTGTCTGCTGACGGTAGAGACTGCCAGGCAGCATAACCTGTGTGGTATTTAACTGACTGTAAGCTGATGTGATCGGCTGTGAGGGAAAACTGTGTTATAAAGGTAAATATTCGTATCAAGGTGAATATTCTTCTTGCTTGCATGTTTGCCATTTGGCTTTCTGTGTTTGTTTATTTGCCTGTGTGCTTGTTGAGTGGAAATTTTAAGCCCCGATTTCTTGTTGATTCTTGGCTTGTCTGGATGTCTTTTTATCTATATCTGAAACTGCTTACTCCCTTCCTGCTTGTTTTTCCTATATGATCGTCTCTTTCATTCATATATTCTTAGTCTCCTTTTTCATGCTTACTCTTGTCTTTGATAGAGTGTTTTTATGTCTGTTCATTTATTCATTTTTGGCCCTGAATGGCTCGTCTCTTCTCCTGCCCACTTGAATGCTCTATTTTTAGATGAATTGTTTCCCTGCCATCATGACAGTTTGCTTGTTGTCCTGTAATCTTATCTTCACTCTCCCTTGAATTCAAGCTTCGTTACTTCACGCCCTCTTCTTGCTTGTCCGCCTTCACTATCTTAAGTATTCATCTTCAGCTTCCACTTATACTCGCAACAAATAATTTCCAAAGAAAATATTCGGTGACACTATCGGGTCTTCCTGTCCTCCTTCGGCAGTGAGAGCTCTCATATTAGACCCAGTACTTCAGGACCTCTCGGAACAACACAGCCGAACATGTTATCAAGTAAGAAATCTGGCTCAAGATAGGCATGTAGGTCCTAGGCTTGCTTTATTTGAATATGAGCTGATTTATGCTCACTTAGTAGAACGTTACGCTAAGCCGTTCGCTTACTAGAAGATACCCTGAGTAATATTAGCTCTCAGAAAAGTACGCTGAATTATATACCAGCTCACAAGGAGACACTCAAGATTACATTCAGCAAAAGATATGCAGAATTACACCGACTCCTATTGTATTCGCTCTCTTGTATTCGTTTACAAATTAATACGCAATTTCATTGTTATCTCTTTTCCGTGTCGAAGGCTCCAGTTACTGATAAAAGCTATAACCATTGCCAGGATTTAGATAATACGTACGAAGGAGCTCAACAGACGGAGAAGCAAAGAAAGAACAGTCTAAGAGATCTTGAAGTAACCGATCTGTGTTATTTAAAGACCAATTGATACGTTATATGAAAGTATGAGAAAGAAAACGGTTCGAGCTAAGTGGTGAAAGGAAAGTACCAAACACCACACCGTCCCACCATCAAGTTACCAATTACTACACAGTAATCATACGACACTCTGTGTCTACTTGCTGGTGAGGGCACACGAGTAGGCAGTTCTCCGATGCAGATATCAGGTATCTATAGCAAGGAAGAGCATGTATATCTACTCCGTTCAGCCATCATAGAAGTTGTAGAATGTTTCTGAAGGATATATCGGGAAAAACAAAACTAGCTAGGCTGCATCTGCTCCCCACTGGAAATCTTGTCCAAATCAAAGTCTACCAAGAGGATGGTGATAAAGCGAGCATCAGAAGGCGATCAGATATGAAAGAAGTGAGGGAGTGCAGTGGTGACTGATCAGTATGTGAGCGTAGCTGGTTATCTGGTGAGGAAAGGGAATGTTTGGTTTGAAAAATGAGAGGCGTAACCTAACCTGTGAGACACCTCTTTTGGTAGGAATGTGAGGAGGAGGTTGATCCATAAGCAATTACAAAGATGATACAATCAGGAATGATGTCAGGTATGGGAGAATAGAATGAGAGAGGAAAACCAAGAAGAAGGAAGCTTGGGGATTAGACTCCGCTGTCATACATCATCATCAGCTCACGTGAAATGAAAGGTGACAACATGGAGGATCCTAATAGTCTTTAAAACAGAATGACGAATTATTAGTAGGATAAGAAAGAGTATCAGCGGTGGATCTTGCCTTGCAAAGCCACTCTGGTAATCACAGAGAAGACTGAGATTCGGACAGCTTGACTGATGAAATGGGAGTCAAGGAGAGACTTTCTAACTTTGGAAACGAAGTGAAAGCAACGAGACAGTAGTTGGAATGAGTGGAACGACGACCCTTCTGTGGAATAGGCTGTATAAAGTATGTGGCCAAGAAGAAGAAAAAGCTTTATGGTTTAAACAAAATGAGACATAGGAGCAAGCATGGGTGCACATTGAGAAACGCACTCCGTCAAAACACATTGAGGGATGTCGTTAGGTTCATACGCTATGCTATATCCAAGAAAGAGAGAGAGAGAGAGAGAGAGAGAGAGAGAGAGAGAGAGAGAGAGAGAGAGAGAGAGAGAGAGAGAGTGCTTTTTGAAATGCATGAAAAGAAATTATAGGGAGGGAGCAGGGACTTAGCAGGCGTTGCATCAAGAGGTAAAGAAATGTTAATTATATTCATGCTGGAGTTGAAGGAAGGCAGTGAGCGGTGTAAGTTGCATTATCAGTGGGAGAGACATCTGTAGTATTGTCACAACGAAGATGAGAAGGAAAAGGAGAACAACAGAAGTTTTCGGTGATACTCTTCGACAAAATATAAGAAAAGATTAATCACTGGAAGAGGAGGGCAGGTTGTCACTCTTTCATGGGATATAGGAGCGTTTATCCTCTCGAGCAGCATTTGCATCGGCTTCGTATGCAAATGATTGGTGAATGCAGTCCGAAAGTAGAAAAATTGTCTAGGTGAGATGTGGAAGAAGTTTTGATAGTTTAAGAACGAAGAAAGTTTGTAGAGTTAGAGGCCAGTAGGTGACATGAAATATAGAGGTAATGGTGAGAAATCTTCAAGCTGATGATGAAGTTTTGGAAATTCATGGTGCACTAGGTAGGCAAAAAAACATATAATGTTGGTATAAGCACAAACTTCCCCTCTCTACAGCGGCATCGTAAGTGCAGGAATGCATGAAAGGGTTCAGTGAAAGCATTACTATGCAGTTATGTCTCCCTGAAAAGCTGGATGCTAAGAGACGTACTAGGTGGATCGTAGTGATCAACAAGATATCATAAGACTTGTGGAAAGACTGTCGGTAAATGTTGGTAAAGTGAGTGGACGATGAGTTCTCTTACAGGAGGTTAGGGGTCTTGTGAGAAGCTGGTCCTGCCAGAGCCTGTGTCCCCTATCATATAGGCAGCTGAGAGAAGCAGGGGTCTCCAGAGATTCTACGCACCCCAGGTTACCACCTAGAAAAAAAAAAAAGACGCTTCATTATACATACCAGTAAAAAGATCTGCTGAATTAGACTCGCTTACACACACAAAAAAAGATAGTTACGCCGGCTTGACTTGTCTACAAGGGATATGGTAGATTAGACTTACAAAAAAAGATACGCTGGATTAGACATGCTTACAAAAGGTTACGCTGAGTTAGACATGACCACACATACAAATGCTGAAAAGTGTCTTCTCTACGTTGGGGTGAACACTGACCAGCCGAATGAAACTGAAATAAAGTTCCGCTGTAGAACGCAGGTTGGCTTTCAGGGTTTACTTCGCTGAGGGAGCGTGAAGGAGGGTGAAGATTTAGTAAAGCGAAGCAAAATACGAGAATCTAAGGAGGTAAGATAACCCGCTAAAGTCAAAAGTAAACCTAGAACTCGTACAAAGGCAAAAGAGAGATCAATTATGAAGTATAGTCAGCACTCTACGATACTGGTGTTCCTCTTTTTTCCCTGGGCAATATGTCCACTTCGGTCTAAAACGTCGGCGGGCGTTCATTCGTCCTCTTTTTCTGTCTTTCCAATTGATGGATCAGATCATCAGGTGGAAGGGGCATATAAATGTTGATGTCGACTTTAGAACGTAATCGATTACGTGAGTGAACTGGGCGTGGGGTTTGTGGGCGTTGATATCGTGAATAGGTGAGTCATGTGAGTATCTTCCTGCAGTGGCCCCTGTTTTGGTGGGTACTGTGGATTTACGGATGCGGTATGTCGGCAGATGGTTGGGTGTGGTGGTGAGACTGAGTATTAACGACGTTAATGTGGTTTGGACTGGTGGTGAGGAGGAAAGGCATTTTGGTTGGGGCGTGGGGTGGGAGGGTACGATCTTCGGCTTATTAGTACATATCATGTGAGGAGAAAGGAAAAGAAAGAAGAGGATTATCGGTCTCTCTCTCTCTCTCTCTCTCTCTCTCTCTCTCTCTCTCTCTCTCTCTCTCTCTCTCTCTCTCTCTCTCTCTCTCTTCCGAGTACCACCTTCAAGACTAAAGATATTTCTGTTCCCACTAGTGCTAGCCTTATAAAGACCATTGCATACAACACTACTGCTCAAATGAGGGAGTATAAATACAGTTCCGCTTTCCAGTAAATCTGCCTCCATACAGATCATCTCTGGCACCAGTGCTGACCAAACTGTAAACATTTTCATCCCTGTATCAAAATTGTCATCAAGATGACGTAACGTCTCTGCTAAATAGACTGCCGTATCTTCCACCACTGTTATCATTACGATAGATACCATCTTTGCCACTGATATAAACACCATCAACACCATCCTTGCCACTGATATAAACACCATCAACACCATCCTTGCCACTGATATAAACACCACCAACACCATCCTTGCCACTGATATAAACACCATCCTTGCCACTGATATAAACACCATCAACACCATCCTTGCCACTGATATAAACACCATCAACACCATCCTTGCCACTGATATAAACACCATCAACACCATCCTTGCCACTGATATAAACACCATCAACACCATCCTTGCCACTGATATAAACACCATCAACACCATCCTTGCCACTGATATGAACACCACCTTAACCACTACTACAAAACCACACCTACCACCACTACTGCTGCTGCTGCTAGTAGTAGTAGTAGTAGTCGTACTTACCATCACTACTGTTACCTTCACAAAAGATAACCAACTGCCAGTATTATATTCAAGACCAATAGCGTCCAGCCAAAAGGTACTGCCACTTATACTACAGTGACGTTAAGTACCATCTTGCCACCACCTACAACTGACTTCATGATGGTGTTCGTGCCACCAGTACCTCCATCGAGTGTGAACGCCATCCCTTCTCTCTCCACAACCACACTATAAACGCTGCCCTCGTTACTCATACTCCAGTTACCATAAACATGGTCAGTGAGGCAATGTCTGGCACTCATGGTAAGTGTTATGTTACCACATCTGCCATAATGATGGATACAGATGTTGTCATCATCAATACAAACCATCGCGAAACGTACCATCCCCTGCTATCCCTACAAATTATGATACCATCCCCTGCCACCTCAACAGTTATGATAAAATGATACCATCCCTGCCACCTCTACAATTGCAATACCAGAATACCATCCCTCTCACCTGTACTTTGATAACTAACACCATGTCTGATGATAGATGGTTAGCTGTTCGCTTGAGCTTTAGGTGTATCATCTACCAGGATCATTAAACGCCGTCAACATTGAGTTACATCTTTGAACCAAAAGAAAAAATCTTAGCACCTTCATCAGGTATCAAGGATGATTCTAAGACCACATACACTCTATCCATGCACGTGACCCATGCCCCTGTCACTACTGCTTTCAACCAGATAACAACTATCCTTACCATCACTACTACTACTAAGGTTAATACCGTCTATAATCCCACTTCACAAACGGTAAAATCTTCCTTAACGGAACGCAGAAGCACAGTAACACCATTCCTAATACAGATATACGATAGTGCGATACTGACTACTGTAGGCAACACTTATCATCATCACATCAAGCATCCGTCCAACCAGTCGTAATACACAGATAGTGTTTCCATATATACTTTAATGTATGTACGTAGGAGATATGGCGTCCGGAGTGGCCCCAGACCCCAAGCCCCGCTTTTAGTCCACACACACACACACACACACACACACACACACACACACACACACACACACACACACACACACTTTCCTACCACCAGACATGAGGTGGTCTCGAAGTTTGTCAATCTCCAGCGTCCACATTCACTCTCCTCCGCTCGTTCATCTCCTGGCATTCTCTGTCTTCTTCAAGTTCATCTTGTGTGCTTCTCTCTCTTCTTCTTAGCTAGTAGCCTTTTTTTTTTTTTTGATGTTCTCAGTTCATCTCATTCTGGGACATCCATTTGCGTAAAGATTACAACCTTCATTGCTCTGTTGTTGCGCTCTGTTGTGCTCTGATGTGCAGTTTGTGTTGTCATGTTGTATCATATATTAGCTTTCTTGTAAGACACTGTCAGGTGTTGTATTAACGTGTGTTTCATGTGGAGTGTTGTGATTCGTTTGACTTATGATGCAGTGTGTTGTGAATTCCTATGATGTACCGTGTCGGGCTGTGTTGTGTGACAGTATACTGGGCTGTTTGTGATATGTTACGTTTTCATGTATTTTGTGTTCTTTGCCGAATGTTGTGTTGCTTCATAGTCTTTTTTGGTATTGTAGTGTTCTTGACTGTGATTATCTGTGGTGAAATGTGTTTTTTTTTCATGTTTTTGTTATGTTGCGTCGTGATGCACTGTAGCATGTTGTTTTGTGTTGAGTTGTGTTACGGTATAGGTTGTGGAATACTACACTATCGAGTGTTGTTTCTTATCATACGTTCTGCTGTGGTGCATCATGTTATGTTGCGTTACGTTGATCTGTGTGTTGTCGTGTACTGGTACGTATTTTGCCACATTCTGGTGTATTGTGTTGTAAAATGGCTTATGTGTTTTGTGTTGCAACATGTTGGTAGGTGATGTGTTGTGGCGTGTTGATTCATAGTGTAGTGTTTTCCACAATATAGTGTTAAGAAATGTTCTGTGTTGTGATGTGTGTTCTGGGGGTCTTCTACTCTGTGTGTGTGTGTGTGTGTGTGTGTGTGTGGAATATTGTTGCCAGTCATGTTATAATGTTTAGTGATGCCTCACATTTTTGATGTAGTGTGTCTAGTGTATCTATGTTGTGTTGCGCTCTGTTGTGTTGTGTAGAATCACACTGTATTGAGTTCTGGCGGATGTTTCAATAGTATCATATTCTGGCTTGGTGTATTCTAGTATGTTTTCATTGCATGTGCTTAATCGTATGTGATACTGTATTGGGTTAGGCGTATTGCGAAGTGGTAGTATACGTTGAATCGTGGTGTCGTATGCTAGAGTTGATCGTGATGTATATTGTGGTGCGATGTAATGCAGCGTTGTGGTGTTGCGTCTTTTGTGATATGGTAGAATGTGTGGTGCTGTGTTGTGCTATCACTGTAGCGTATTGTGGTATGATGTGTAGTGTTCTGTTGTTCTGTGGTATAATGTGTGGGGCTGTGTTGTGCTTTGGTATACTATGGTATGATGTGTGGTGCTGTGTTATGCTGTCACTGTAGCGTATCGTGGTATGGTGTGTAGTGTTCTGTTGTTCTTTGGTATACTGTGGTATAATGTGTGGGGCTGTGTTGTGCTTTGGTATACTATGGTATAATGTGTGGTGCTGTGTTGTGCTGTCACTGTAACGTATTGTGGTATGATGTGTACTGTTCTGTTGTGCTGTGGTATACTGTGGTATGGTATGTGGTGTTATGCTGAGGTGCCTTACTATATATTGGAATAAGATGTGTTCTGTGATCTGTGTTGTGTGTGTTATAGTGTGCTGTAGTGTGATTTGGTAGTCCGGGTGTAGTGTTGTATGTGTTATGGTGTGTTTTGTTGCGGTGTGCATACATGGTGTTCTCTGTTGGATTAACGTGTGTAACCAGTTGGTGTGATTTTGTTCCATGCTGTTGTAGTATTTATTGTATGTGTAATATTTGTGTTGTATTTTGATACAGTATAGTGTGTTGCGATGTATGTGCCATAGTATGCTGTGGTGTGTAATGATACGATAGTCTATCGTTCACAGTGATGCCCAGGCGATATATAGTGTAGTACCATAGTGTACATTTCAAGGTAGGGAGATGTGTGTGACACGACCCGAAATCACAAGATTCCACTACGTTGTTCGTTGCAAATCCCTTTTCAACTATAGGATTAAGTCCGTATAATAGACTCACATGGTGGCTTTACCGGGAATCAGGCCATCAATCAGGCTCCTACGGATGACCCTCAGAAACATGGCAGTCAATCATTAGTCCTTCGGGAGATGGTACCTGACAACAGAGGAGGATCAGAAAAAATATATACATGTCTATGTCTATCCTTCTATATAGGTCAGGTAAGTCCAGTCCTCAGAGAGATGGAGAGTTTGGTGGTGAACTTCTCTCTGTGGTCAGGGACGAGGAGGGAACAAAGGTACCATTGTAGACATGAGATGTGGAAGACGATGGTTATTTCAGGGATTCATTTGATACCAATGCTCACTTAAGATGCTGTTATTTTTAACCTCCTTCGCCTGTGGCTTCTCCTCCCGCCTCTATGATGTTTTTTAATCGTCCTTCTCTCTCTCTCTCTCTCTCTCTCTCTCTCTCTCTCTCTCTCTCTCTCTCTCTCTCTCTCTCTCTCTCTATATATATATATATATATATATATATATATATATATATATATATATATATATATATATACATCCGTCTTTCCTCCTATCTCCAACTCTTCTTTCTTTTCCTTTATTCACGCTATCTCATTTACCTTCTGTCTCCCCTCTCCTCCCCAACGTTTACACGTTTGTCAGTTATATTCCTTTTCTCTCCCGTCTCATATCCCTACTTCTTTTCCTCCCCGTTCATCCTTACATCCTCAACCTCGTCTTTCCTTCCGTCTCTCCCATCTACATCCTCCTCGCAACTCTTGGTACTCCTTCTTCCCACATCAGACCCAGCTGGTGTGTGTGTGTGTGTCCAGGTGTGAACATAATGGTGTTGCGTCCACCCTGAGGGTTTGTGAGCGTGAGGCGAGGTGCAGCCAGGTGTGTACGGTCGTATTCTCTCACCTGGATCTTGTGTACTTAGATGCCTAATTCTTCCGCGTGATGGTATGCCAGCAGAGCGCACGGGGTGGCCGCCAGACGCCACCAGCACCTGGCGTCGAAGCGAAGGTCAATTCGCTCCGCCACACCACCCTTCACTGGTGAGATGTAATGTGGTATATATATGTATATCCATTGATTTCGAGCCCTAGGAGCCATATTAGCAATGGTTCTCATTAAACATGCATTCATTTGATTGATATAGTCAAGGTTTTATTTCATTTTTCTACGTGGTTTCAGAGCGCTACACTTTAACGGCCAGAGAATGGATGTGAGCGAATGAGTCGCTTTCTTGTCTGTTTCTGGCGCTATCTCGATATCGCGGGCTATGGCGAATAAGTACGAAGGAAAAATGAAAAGAGATGAATTCCATACTGAGGACTTAGCTAGAGGCATCATGATAAGATTATCTCTCTTTCTTTGCAGGTGGATTCAACACTGTCGTAATTTGTCTCTTGCTCCCTACTTACGTATGAATATTAACTGTAGAAAATGTTTCGCTTTTTCTTGTATTTCATTTAACTTTCACGCTTTGTGTTTACTCTGATTGGAAGAAAAAGCTCGCCGTGTTTTATTGATCGTCCTGAATGATGATGATTGTAAGATCTGCTCTCTATTAGCCGTCCCGCAGTAGGCGAATCCTTAGCTGGATTTTCACGTGTGTGTGTGTGTGTGTGTGTGTGTGTGTGTGTGTGAGATACGCTGTCGGTGCTCATGATAAGGCTTCTTTGTATTTTTGTCGCTCAAAATGAAGGAGCGTGACATTGGCGCCCAAAATGAGCGATTGTTGTCCAAAACGAGGGAGAGATGGTGTGTGAGTGGGTATGGCGGTTTATGGCTGGTGCCTAAAGGGATAAATGCTTCTGTGTGATGTCATGAGAAAAGGTTTGCTGCTGGTTCTTCCGATGTAAGAAATGTTTATTACTAATTAGGAAGCTCTGAATAAAGTTTCTTGTGTTGTTATTTAATATGAGAAATGGCTATATTCATGTTTTTCAAAGATGTGGCTAGTTTACGAAATACAGCTGAACGCATCGCAAAAAGCTCATACCAGTGTCTATGATTTGTTCTGAAGAAGTTTCGTGACGATAAGAGAAACAGATCAATCCTCCTGTTTGAAATCTATTATTAGTGTTCCATTAGTGAATATGTTCCCATCATTCTTCAACATTCATTAATAAATTGGGAGAGTTTGATGGTTTGATTTCTTTTTTTTTTGTTCTTCCGACGACATCAGAGTATAAAGACATTCTTCTAAATATCTGTTTCGAAAGAAATCATCTTTGCGCATGCTTGATCTCAGGAACCGCTTGTGGGCTTGAAAGACATAGATATGAATCATTTCTGGCTGGTGGATTGTGAGTATCCGAGCTACTCGTGCCACCAGAGTCAGAAAAAGCCCTTTCAGGATGGGTTGAAGTCATCACTGGAGTGCCACAGGGTTCTGTTTTGGGATCATTACTCTTCTTGATCTCTGTAAATGACCCGCCAGAAGGTATGGACTCCTACCTGAATATATCTGTAGACGATTCAAGGGTCACGTGGAGGATCGCGTCTTTTTACAGGGGAGCTTTGACATAAACTGAAACTGGTTTGATACATAGCTGGGGAACCCGAGCAATGGTTCAGTATGATTATCATGTTACAGGAGATACGTTTCAGGATTCTGGGTGTGTGAGATGGGCTTAGTTGACATCGTCCCTAAACCTGTAGCCAGAGTCCCGCATTTTGAGAATAGTAATGGGGACAAACTCTCTGCTGACACTTATTAGATTAGTGTTGAAGTATACGGATTAGGTCATCATATCCTACACAAGGCCAGACCTACATTATGCTTCTCAAGTTTGGTCACTATACCTCAAGAAGTCGAGAGAGCTAACAGAAAAGGTCCAAAGGAAAGCAACGAAGTTGGTTCCAGAATGAAGAGAGACGAGTTATAGGAAAAAGGTTAGAAGCCTTAGGCTTGGAAGGTAGGAGTGTGAAGGGGAACTGATGAAAACTTTTGTTTTTGGACATGGCCGATAATATGACAGTGAACGGTTCTTCGAAAGATGAAGGGATAGAACAACCAGAGGATATAACATCAAGTCGAACGAGAAACCTGCTAAAACAGAAAACGAAAAAGGATTCGGTTGATGTGGAAAACATATAGACGTTTAAAAGGCACTTCGATATTAGTCAATGCAAGAGCAAGGGCCCAGCGAATACAAAATTCCCTTCCTGTATAGTAACAATAGGTAATTATAGACAACAACTTACACACACACACACACACACACACACACACACACACACACACACACACACACACATTTGCATATAAATATATACAGCTATTAACTAGGGAACTTTTTTTTTTTTCGAGAAGTCAATTGATGAGACTAGAATAGGTGCTGTGTGATTATTACGGTGCATTAGTGTGTCACTTTGGCAGAATTAGGGGTAACTGAGCACCGCAAGGACGGGATGATATTTTCTTCTGACTGTACTCTAATATCCTAAGTATGCATAGAAACAGTCCTCCACTCATATATCAGCTATGGCAAGACACACCAATTTTATTTTCTATGACTTTACCTTTGAAATTTTTTCTTTTTTTTTTTTTGGTGTAACAATATGAACCAGTTTTGATTCGGAAGCTACGTCCCGTATGGTAAGCTTTTCAGGCATTTTATAGTCGTTAATAGCATCTACATAGTATCGAAGTATTGCGTATTGTATTGATGTAGCTTTCCACTGATCATGTATACGGCAGTACAGTACTGAATGTCTTGTCATAGTATTAAATCCGGAATGATGACATGAAGCAACAGTGAGAGCTTCGGATTCAAGGGGGACAGTCATGCAGGCACCTCACACATGGGACCCTGATGGTAACTGTACCCGAACTCCGACTCCTCCTAGCTGCTCCCCTTCTCCTCCTCCTCCTCCTCCTAATGTCTGGTCACTTAGACGGCGCCGATAAAATATAGTCAGCGTACACCGAGCCAACGGTACACGTCCTTGTATTAGTATATGGGATCCCTCATCTCTACATCCCTCATTCGCCTGCGTTTGTTCTCATCCTTATTTTTTTTTTTTTTTTTGCATACATCAAGCTGGTCTCCAGCGAAGCTGGTGGTGTCCTGCCGTGAATGAATTATACGAAGCTGAGGGTAAGCACAGTCGAGGCTTGCTCATGTCTGGGGTTCTGAGCATTTCGTACCTGCCAGAAAACCTGGTTTTTCACTAGCTTGATAGAGAGCCTGGAGGCTATAGCACCGCTGGCCATTAAAAAGCGTTCAACCTGCAAGTATGTCCGTGTAGGACTCGCCTGATTGAGCTAACATGATGCAAATGAAATGATTCTGGCGTGGTCAGGGCGCACCCATGAGATATTTCTTACGTCTACAGCAGTTTTTCTCGGAAAGGTGGGTCGCGATCCCCAGGTGTGTGTGTGTGTGTGTTTGTGTGTGTGTGTGTGTGTGTGTGTGTGTGTGTGTGTGTGTGTGTGTGTAGGGACGGTGTGTAGTAGGAGGAGGTCACAGTCTA
This sequence comes from Panulirus ornatus, assembly GCF_036320965.1. Lineage (NCBI taxonomy): Eukaryota > Metazoa > Arthropoda > Malacostraca > Decapoda > Palinuridae > Panulirus > Panulirus ornatus. Next base: position 29,340,107 of record NC_092241.1, read on the forward strand.
TTCTCGCTAAGAGAACATTTTTACTCTAAAGTATAACTAGATCGCGGAATGAATAATACGCGCGAGAAAAAGAAATAAGAATGGCCCAGACTACTACTTTGCTCCTTCTCTGACGTGGTTGTCTGTGGGAAACAATATATTCCGTGGCTCTGTCTGTTTACACCTGTAAGGGTAGCGGAGGGTCGCTGTGATAAAAAGTCCCTGAGGCGTGGGGCGTCGGGCCAATCCAGCTGAGAAGACTTAAGTTAATGCCTTTCTCTCCCTCTGCCACTAAACATATCTGACATATTGTGTGAATTGCACTTGTAAGAACCTATCTCCCAGTACACAGAATATGTATTTCTTAACCTCATACTACTCATGATGTTATAGTAAATTGACAATATACATCATTATCGCCTTCCACTTCTTTCATATACCATTAACGTACATAATTACATTGCCTTCTGTTATTTTCCTTGAGAGAGAGAGAGAGAGAGAGAGAGAGAGAGAGAGAGAGAGAGAGAGAGAGAGAGAGAGAGACAAATCTTTTCCAACATGGCCTCCATACCGCAAATTCTTACTGCTTCGTGTTATGTCTCACATTCACTGTGTTTTCACTCTGCCATACATACCTTCAATTTCGGGTATCCAGAGTTACCTTTGACTAATGTTAAGCTCTTAAGTGCTGCAAAACTGCAGAGTCCCAGGCACATGACTGGGTATTATAAAACAGACTGATTGTAGTCAAGTTTTTACCGGGTTTTACTGGCGGTGTTGAGGTTGTCCACGGAGATACGAGCACCGTGGCCATCCTGTCGTGGCCGGCCACGCAACCCACCTTCATCCCCAGGCTCCTCTCACCCACCGTCCCAGCTGGTGATGCTTCTTCAGCTGGCCTCTGGTAGCCGTCAAGAAGTGAAAGGTTCTAAGGCTATAAACCACAGCTGCCCAGGGAAGCACTACCGCTCCTAACGTATCAATGTTGATGTGATGCTTGGCACCATCGTACACCATCTAGGTCAAGCAGGATTGCTGGTCTTATTTCCCGTCTCGCTAAAAGAGATTTACCAGGATGAACCTAACCATCTTCTGTTTGCATACATTATATATCCTTTTCTCTCTCGATATACATTTTATATATATATATATATATATATATATATATATATATATATATATATATATATATATATATATATATTATCCCTGAGGATAGGGGATTAAGAATACTTCCCATGTATTCCCTGCGTGTCGTAGAAGGCGACTGAAAGGGGAGGGAGCGGGGGGGCTGGAAATCCTCCCCTCTCGTTTTTTTTTTTTTTTCTAATTTTCCAAAAGAAGGAACAGAGGGGGGCCAGGTGAGGATATTCCAAAAAAGGCCCAGTCCTCTGTTCTAAACGCTACCTCGCTAACGCGGGAAATGGCGAATAGTTTAAAAGAAAGAAATATATATATATATATATATATATATATATATATATATATATATATATATATATATATAATATTGGGGTAAAAATGCTAACTGACACAACAGGACGGTACAACTCAAGCTTAGTATTTAGCGATAGAAAAAAGCACACATGGCTGACGCACATCATCGTGGTCTACTTTGCATGCTGAGCCTGGGCTATGCTGTATCTTGTAGACTTTAGTTACATACCGCACTTGACCTGATACATCAGCGGTCCTGAGTGAGCCACTGTAGATAGCCGAGCGACGGCCACTGTGTACAAGACAACGCAATCACACTTCTCATGTTCACCAGCGGACGACTCTTAAGGCTGCAAGGAGGTGGTTCCTAGCTGCATGTCGCCAGCTGGACCCATAGTGGTGCTGGAAGTCCTCCTGTCACAGTCGAGGTTCAGGACGTCACTGACCTTCCACCACAGCCGGCCGACACCCCCTCGGCTGTGTAGTCCTCGTTTACGGGTCAGATGTCTTCGGTTATGAGCCTCCTTTTGCCACACACGGATGCCGGCTGTGTCTGACCCACTACCCACTGGCAATGGATGTCTCTGTCAGCGTTACTGTAAACGGTCTAACAGTGATGTTGCCACACACACACACAGACATACACACTGGCTGCTGGTTGTCACTGACGTCCCATCCATAAAGCGGGTTCGTTTGTAGCACGTCTGCAGGTTGCCTTGAGCCTTCATACCAGAGGCTCTCCGGAGGAAGCTCATGCTCTCCGCAGGATCGAACAACCCGATCATAGCAGGGATGCTTCTTGCCTGTGGCGACGCCCGTGCACCCCTCTTGTTAACTGACATCTTCATGCTCGCTCACTAGTAAGTCCTATCGGTCTCGATTATCTGACTCAACTATCACTTCAGGATCGAATACCTTGGTTGTCCTGGTCGTGCGAGCACACGCAAGGGAGGAGGAGCCTCTTGGACCCCTCACCGTCACTAGGAACGTCGAGGAGACGTATAATATCTTGGAGTCGTCACATCCAAGTTCTTGTGGAGGGTGTTACAACGTCGGGTCTTGGGCGTGCCTCACCTCGGGCAGGTGCGGGGGAGTGTCGGAATGTTGGATCATTTTATGACCCCTAAGAACGTCTGACGGTAGCAAGAAAGTCTGCTTTCGTTTCTTTAAGACGGTTTGTCAGTAATGTGAATATATTGCACACGTTACCTAGTTTTAATTTGTTGTGACTGATATCAAATAACGACGTGAGAGTAGAAATTCACGCATCAGCACAAGTTTTTCACTGATGTTTTTAACCTAATTAATGAGGCGAATATTAGTAATCTAACGCTTCTTGTACACTAATGAACCTAGAGATAATTTCTCCATCCCCCAACACACAGTTAATGTCTTCCTCTCCTGTGAAGTCGGTCGGCAACGCAGTAGCTGACTCCGACTCCTAACTTGCCTTCAGACTTTTTGATGCATCGCTTTATTTGTGGATGAATTGACCTCCCATATACGTAGATGGGAAGTTGTTGCAGTCGTCTGGAGTAATGAAAATCTCTCAATATGCGGAAAGGATCTGTAATCTTCAACGGAATATTTCACCACGACCAGCGCGAGTCGTTATATCTCGAAAAAAAAAATACTTATTTTGTTGATTGTATGACCGAAGAAATACCGACCGATGACTGAGATAGACTCTTCCATGGGTTTAGTCGATTAATCAAAATACAGCGAAAGAAAAAAAGAAGACGGAGGGAAGGACAGAAATGCACCGAAGTTGATAAGAATGTGAGAGTAAATCAGTCAAACGAATCAAACTTATCTAACCCGGCAAAGAGGCACCGTGCACCACCTGCGTTGGGACGACACATCTGTCTAGCTAACTTGCAGAGACACTGTGTTACCTTGAGGAGGAAATGCAACTTAATGCAGTCGATCTCATATGGCTTTCCAGTTCGATAATCTCCTGTCCATCGAAAGAGTTTCGCCCTTATTCCTACCTGGGGGTTTAGGTTTATAATCATCCTTCCCACGAGATAGAGTATTCAATGCTTCTTGTCACTGCAGCTTCAAACAATCCATCCAACGTTACTTCTCGTCTAAGTCGGAGCACACTCTCATGGATACCTAAGAGTCTCATTACGCGTGGCTTCCTCTTCCTTTCCCTAAGATTATACTGACTCTCGTACAAGTAATTTCTCAATACGGGTTAGTCATCCATGTGCTTTCGTATCATCTGCTTCAAATCCCTTACCCACCACACTCGACAGTGAGGCTGGTTTGTAGTGCAGTGCGTGTTGCTAGTCTCGTATTGTATAGAGGTATAAAGTTTGCCCTTACCCACTTCCATGGCACTTTGCCTCCTTCCAGTGAAACCTGTCGCTAACCCGCCCAATACTGAGGTGGGTAGTACCTGTGATGTATGTCTGGTTTGTTGGCTTCTTACCTGAGGGATATATATATATATATATATATATATATATATATATATATATATAGAGAGAGAGAGAGAGAGAGAGAGAGAGAGAGAGAGAGAGAGAGAGAGAGAGAGAGAGAGAGAGAGAGCTCATCCAAAAGAAAATGTAGAGGTACAAAGTCCTGTGTGTAACACGTCGTCAGGTGTGAGGTATAGAGATACTGTATGTTTGAGGACGCAATGCCATTAAGTCATGCGTGGATGAGGCAGAAACTAAGGACAGAAACCTTGGCCAAGGCAGTGAGACTTGACGGGCGCGGTCGCGCTGACTCGCTGCGCACCTGCCCCTATCCCATTCGATGCCCAGGCGGGTAGTACCGGTAATACCTCCCTGGTCTGTACAGGCTGCCTATCACCTACTACTGAGAGAGAGAGAGAGAGAGAGAGAGAGAGAGAGAGAGAGAGAGAGAGAGAGAGAGAGAGAGATCAAGCCGGCAGGGTGGCAAAGGACGGTTGCTTCTCATTAGCGGCAAACTTGTTTCGACCTCTTGACTTAAGAGTGGAGGAGGAGGAGGAGGAGGAGGAGGAGGAGGAGGAGCTGCCTTTCTACCCCCAACAGATCTGTCAAGATCCCTTATTAACCTGCTTGGATACCCACCCACCCGATCTATATCCTTCAAACCCGCCCTACCCTGACGTCAACCCACTTACCTCACCGACCTGACCAACCCACTTGATTACCTCCCTCTGGCTGGGCGGCCATATACCACCTTACCTGCCACCGGATCTCCTTTTCCCTGTGCTGCAGGAGTTGCACATGTGGGGCAGGGCATAGTATTGCAGGCACACGACTGCCAGACAGGAACTATTAGATGTGTGTGTGTGTGTGTGTGTGTGTGTGTGTGTGTGTGTGTGTGTGTGTGTGTCTTTCAGGGATTTCCCTCTCATACGTTGACAATACTAATCTTATTTTCGTAATCAGAATTTTGACACAAACTCGTCAGTCGTAAACTTATAGCGAGGCCCAGTTTATTTTTGAACCTTATCATAGTGTTGCCTTTCAATACTTTTATTAGTAAGTCTCCATACTGGAAAAATAGCACAGTTTTATTATAAGTAAGCTACGTGACTACGAGTTTTCATCCGTTACTATAGACAAGATCAGACGTATCTAGCTAGTCTTAGTTGGTTGTTTCGATCAAGATTTTCGAAGCCTCTCGTTATTTTTAACATCGTTCAAATCCTCTCTAAACCGTATCTTTCCTAGATTAGATAAGTTAGGGTCGCATAGACGGCTTCCCCGGGATTTCTTTCTCTACCGGAAAGCATCTTGGCAGCTCACCTCTATACTCCCTTTATTCTATGTCTTTTCTTCATGTTTGGTGACCAGAACCGAACGCCAACATTCAGGCAAGGGACAGAACGGTGAGATGCAAAATTGACGATTTGTTTTTTACATTAAAATTCGAGTATCCTTCCCATGAAGCCTGAATTTTGCTCGTATTTTTCGCTATTTTATTGGGTTTTAAGTCACTGGAGACTATTACATCAAAGTCTTTCTCCTAACTTACGTAGCGCGGCTCAACAGACTATAATACGTCATTTCCTCTTTACTTGCGAAGTATAGAACTTCGCAGATATGAACAATCGTTTTGCCTCTTGTGAGCCTAGTCTACTCGACCACAGCCAGATATCGACACTACAGTGTTCTCTCAAAGCTAGACAACTACTCCACGAATACAGCTCTCACGTCTGGGTGGGTTCTCGCTGGACATACTTCGAGCCGAGTGCAGTACAATCCTTATTCATCATCATCATCGCGCAGTCTGACCTGAAAACCTGACCTACTTGCTTCACACCGGAGTAATTTGTTTACTTCATGTGCTCAACAGATATTATCCTGGTTTCTGCTACCCAAATTGGCCGTCATTAGCTAGATCATGTGATAACTCGGGACGTGTCTGTGTCACATGATTAGTGTGTGGCCTCTAGCAACACAAGGGTAAGCGATTGAGATGTCTGATTGTCTCCTTACTTGGGTGAGATGTAGGATTCTGTAGCTTTCCAATGTCTTTCGAAACAGTTACGACTCAATAAAGAGTTTCCACATTCTCAATATTATTCAGATTAGTTTTCCTCCTCTCTTTCTTTACTTCTCCATCTCTTTAGTCGGTTTTATGTTACATGCAATACCAGGTCTCGATGAACGACTTTTGTCCGTGACTGAAGCCTACGACATGGGGAAGCAAAAATGCCATACCATCTACACATATAAGCACTCCAGTGAAATTACTGCAACGATACAGCACACAGCGACACGTGCCTTTGGCACAGCCGGCAGTACGTCACTAATTCCCAGCAAGATACCGGCCGCTCGTTTCTGTTCCACAGACATACACCGAGCAACGCAATACTCAACCCTCAGCCAGATTCCAGCAGTACATTACTATGAGGTAGTGTGTGGTATGACACTGAGTGACTGACTAGATAGAAAGTGAGGCGAGGGGAATCGGGAGTCACTGAGGAAAGAAAAAAATGGACCGAGGTTGTGAGTACAAGGGAATTACCGACAAGGGGACGAGCGGTGAGGAGTTGGGCAGCAAAAGACTAACAAAACACGACTGTTGTAAGATGGTGAGTGACGACATCGTGGCAAGGTGGTGAGGAACGAAGCTGTGTTAATATGGTGAGTAAGAGGTACGGTATATGATACTAACCAAGTGACAAGATAGACAATGATTAGATAGTGAGTGACGCGGCAGTAAAGTAGGTCGGTTAAGCGGCTGAACATTGAACGCTTTGGCAGCAAGTAGTCAACAGAAGACACGAGAGAGAGAGAGAGAGAGAGAGAGAGAGAGAGAGAGAGAGAGAGAGAGAGAGAGAGAGAGAGAGAGAGAGACTGTGATAATCTAACCAGCTCCAACACATCTTTCACCTTGACTGGATAATCTTTTTTTTTTTTTTTGCATCAGGGAATAATTGGCAGGTCTGATAGAAATTAGCACTATGTTACCTAGAAGACAGTACACACACACACACACACACACACACACACACACACGAACACACACACACGAACACACACACACACACACACACACACACACACAGGCCTCCGTGGTGGAGTGATTAGCGTTACTGGCCAAGATCAGCGCGTCTGCACTGGGTTGGGCCCTCACTGATTCGAACCCTGGGCACAGTAGTCAGCCTCCACGTGACCCAGGTGATCACCTCCCCTCGGGGTTGGTCGATAAGTGGGTACCTGGCTAAAGCTGGTGTGTGTGTGTGTGTGTGTGTGTGTGTGTGTGTGTGTGTGTGTGTGTGTGTGTGTGTGAAGACACTTAGGAGTAAATACGTGATACATATGTACACGGTTAAGGGACGAGGCAACAGGAGTGGAAAGCTCTCCCTGGAACACACAAACACTAGCCACAAATAGTAATCACAGGTAGGTACTACCATCTGGATAGTGTGTGTAGGGAAGGTGGGGGTAAGTAATCGCGAAGCAGAGAGCCAGTAGTGCTACAGAGGCTGTCAAGTTTCTTTTGCTCTCCCTTGCTCCCCAGATCCTTGCTGTCTTTTCCCCTGTGCCTCGCATACGCAAGACTTGCTGGCATACATTCCACAAACACACATACACACATTCTCGCAAGCTTACACATGACACTCGAGAACACGTGTCTTAACGTGAATCTTTATCGTAATTTTTTGTATCATACCGCGCAAAGCACTTCAAGCTTATTAAACTCCAAAACAAGCCAAGACGTATATGGGGAAAAGATGACAAAGTCGCGAACGGAAAGGAAAGGGCTATAACGAAGCTTATAACTTGGTAAGGAACATGTTCTTGGTCGTGCTTAACTTAAGTAGACAAGAAGACATCGACAGCTAAACAAGCATCATACATAGGATTCCTTGCAACGGATGCCGATGCCGATGGCTCATTTCAGTATAACAGGGCGTGGCTTAGGGAAGAGGTTTAGATACATAGGGAGTGGACGTGGCAGCAAGTGGAACCATGGAGGAAGAAATGAACAATAAGTTGGATGAGAGATGCTAAGATCCCGGACGTATTAAGGAGTGTGTGTGGAGGCAGAGGTCACTGTCTGTCAGGGCAAAGATGGGTATGTCTTATGGTAAATAGTAGTCCCTCAGCTGTTGTATGAATGTGAGGCGTGAGCCGTAGATGAATACGTACGGAACAGGGTAGGTGCACGGTAGATGTGCTGGATATGAAATGATTGAGGACAATGAATGGTAAGTTAATGAGTTGATGGAATGATGAATCATAAGGTAGGAGAGGCTTAGTGTTAAGGAGAGTATAAATGAGAGAAATGAAGAAAGTTTGCTGAAATGATCCGAACATATGGAGAGGAAGAGTGATTTTGTCGATTGAAATACTTTTATATGTGTTAGATTATTTCAGCATAATCTTTGTTGTTACTGTACTTCGGCTGTTTGAGTTACACCGTGAGGGAAAACTCACCTATGGGCAGGCTGTATCATCGTCAATTGACTAAATAAAGTACAACCTTATCAAAGAAGTTCTTACTGCTGTGTCACATGTAAGGGTGGGTCGTTTTGATAACTGTTTCTTTCCCTACACCTTTTATATTTTTCCCTTGTCTCTTGTTTATTTTTTTCTTTCATTAACCTTTCTATATATTTCGGTTACGACTGGCCTTGATGTGAACTTTTGGTCGTGACTGGAGCCTTCAGCGTAATAAAGATATTTAATGGGGTCGTCTGGGCTGCTGCAAGACGGTGGAAATCGTGAATATTAATAGTACGGTTTGTAGTAAGGAAATAAGGGATTGATAGAGAGGAAATGAGTGGTTGAATGAGTGGTGTATTGATGATAGAGGAAACTGGTAGATGACCGGGTGGTCGTAAGGTGGATTGATTTGATTGGTAAAAAGATGGTCGGGGAAGTGGACGGCAGGAAGGAGGTAGGTTTGATAGTGGACAATAGGGAGGAGATGGGTGAAAATACTGGTGGTAGGGAGGAGATGGGTGAAAATACTGGTGGTAGGGAGGAGATGGGTAAGTAAATGATTGGTAAGTGGATGGAAGGGGGGAGATGAATAGGTATATGATATAGAGGATGGGTGATTGTTAAAGTGACTACTACAAGAATTTTGGATTAAAATTGATATAGTTGGGTGGTGGACGGTAGAGAGAACATAGCTATACTCAAGCAAGAAATAGAGAAATGGGTAGTTTCTGTTAGCGTTACACGAGAGAGAGAATAGAAAGCAAGAGAACAAGGGAGTTGTGGAGTGGATTCATGCATAACAAATGATTGCCTTCAATTTACGTTTCATGAAGATCCAAACTTGATTTCTGCATTTTTTTTCCCTCTGCTCGCAGTGCATGTACCATTAGCATTATCTTCTAACGCTCATAATCCATTAGCATGATATGATAAGACGTTTATCGTTCATTAATGTTTATTTACTGCCAAACGCAAAATGATAACAGATACTTTATACAGTTTAGGTAGAACCGGTCAGAAATATTTTACCGCCTGAAATCCAAAATGTAAACACCAAAATTTAACCCGGATTAACATCACGTCGACAGTCTTTATAGCTAACTTCAGGTTTAATAAACAGGTGGAGCGTAGATTGGAATATGCAGCACCACGTAAACGGCGATGCTCTTCTCTGAAACTCTGATCGCTTCATCTGATTATTGTTTGTTTCACCATTTGTTGTTTTTGAGTGTCTGAAATAACGATGATTCTACTTGTGAATCTGGACTGATAATCATGATAAATAAGAGGAAAAGAACACGTTAATTTTCGGAAAGTAGATTCAGTACGACAATATGTTAGTCATAAGCAAAACTCTGATGTTGCCTGCATCAAAGACAAGGGGCTTCCCTTCACGAAATGGCAGACGTAAACTCGTATATGAATTCTAAGTCTGCTTTTGAAGCAAGCAGATTGACGGTTCATTTTACGTAGCGCATAAGTAGTGCATTGCTAAGCAACGATGTATTTGGAATATTTTAACTCCCTTATCACAGAACAGTGTTTGTAATATATTTCTTTATGATTTATATATTTCTTTATATATATTTCTTTATGATTAATAGATTTCTATTCCTCTAATGAAGGCAAAAAACAGCATCATCATGGTCATCGCTCCCTTGTAACATGACCTCTCACAGTAACGTAGTTTATGATTAGATGAGTCAATACATATACGAGAAAAGGTCAACACTGTCAAAGGAGCGGCGAGGACTGTCAGACCCAACGACGCCTAACGGTATCAGGTGATCGCTATGGGCCGTCAGACCTGAGGGTTGTCAAAACGCCTACGAGAACCACCAGACCACAAGCGATCATTTAGAGCTACCAGACCGAAGGCTCTCAAGTAGACCGGAGCCACAAGAACCACTAGACCTTAAGGAGTGAGGTGGTCAGAGAGGATCGTCACTAGGCCGAACAGGGTCATGCAGGCGTAAGCCAGGAAATCCACCAGATATGAGGTTATTATGCCCACCTTTGGAGCTTAAGGGTGTCAGATGAACGTTAAAGACTATCATTCCCATGATCACACTCCAGCCAGCCATCATCTGTAAGTTATGAGAGAGTTGGGCACGAATACAGAAGGATAGGAGAGGAGCAACAGAGAAACTCTGAAAAGAATATTGTGGACAAGGCAAAAGCACATCCAGAACTTTTCCATAAACTCATCAGGATTGAATTATCAGTGACAGAGGAGCTGATCAGGCTAAGAGATTCAACGGAAAGAGTTGTTGAGGATAATGTGAGGATATGTGAGGAGGAGAGTCAGATAGTCAAAAGCGTATTTACAGTGGAAGACATTGTAACATCAACATCAACAGGTGAAATGGAGAAGAGGTTTCATGAATTATTTATTAAGAAAAGATAGAATCCAAATACTTAAACGTCGACCCACCCGTATAAGGCTCATGTTCTTGGCGAAATTTCACCGCATGTGCTGAGGATGTGTCCACATACACTTGACGATGCACCTGAAGGACTATGTTCAAGATATCACTAGAGAAAGACAAAGTAACAAACGTCATACTTTTCTATAACGAAGGTGACTGGAAAGAGGCGCAAATCTACAGACCGGTCTCAATGACAAGTGTGATATCTAAGATACAGGAAAAGATAATCAGAAAGTATGTGGATGACCTCCCACAGAGGCGAAACAACAATACATGGCTTAAGGTCATGTGTAACGATCCATTTCGATTCCCATGACAGCATACAAGAGTTTTAAAGCTGTATGATAGTTGAGATGCTTCATGGAATGGGTCCTAACGGGCATAAAACACCCCACCTGTACGGTACGAAGAGGTAATTACAAAGAAGTATTTACACACACACACACACACACACACACACAGACACACACACACACAGACACAGACACACACACACACATAGTGCAACCGAACGCACACTTCATACAATACCTAATCCCCTCCAATGGGTAACTGGGTACACTAGCTACTTGACTATACTGTCATGATGGGGAGATGAATATCGACTATTATTAATCGAATTCCCTTCGTCTCATGTCCACGAGCAGCGGTGTCTAGACTGGTTGTGATCCGTCAGGCTCCGATTACTCAGTAACTGCCAACAGTTTTACCAAACATCCTGTCATACGTGGAGGTATATAAGCACAAATATAGTGCTTATAAACGTGCACTCTCATAATACATACACCAGACTTCCAGAAGCCTGGTGTGTGTGTGTGTGTGTGTGTGTGTGTGTGTGTGTGTGTGTCCTTTAACCTCAGTGTGGCCGAGCTAGCCAAGTGCCCTTGTTAGGGTTGAGTCCGACCCTTGGTGTATATACATATATCTGTCCATCGACGTATTTGTCACATCCTCGGAGCTGCGATAAAGTCCATGCTACCCCCACTGAAATGAAGTTGAAGTACACGTACAGAGAGAGAGAGAGAGAGAGAGAGAGAGAGAGAGAGAGAGAGAGAGAGAGAGTTAACCAACCCGACCATCACCATCATCAGCATCACCCAGGCTGCCAACACCAGGGTTAGTATCATGGCCGGACATAAACAATGACACACAAGTGATGGTTGAAGATGGTTATGTTGATGGATGGTAACGATCGCTGTAGTTACCTCCTGCTGCAGGTGCCAGTAACCACAGTGCTGATAGCGATGATACCAGGGATGAAGATATTAATCTGTGATCGAGGTCATAATGATATCAGTGATCAACAGATGATTATGATGGTGATAATGCCGGGCAAAACCCCGCCACTGACAAATGGCGAGTGGTGAATAGTGGTACTATCAACACTGCTTTTGCTTCCCTGCTTCGAGTTCATGAACCGATGAGCTGTAAGTCGTATGATCAAGTTAAGGGAATTTTCCTTTTCTTTTAACACTGCTTCATGAATGATGATGGACGGGCTTATGACTCCACAGGGGTTTTACCAAGAGGCCGAGCTATCGCGTCGTGCTCTCCACACGAAAGTGCAGAGTTACAAAGAACGAATGAGTCGTTCACAAATAAACAATGACTCCAGGTCACATATAGCACTTTATGACGTGTCTGTCACACGACTCGTTCTTCGTAACTATAATTTCCTGCGGTGATCGCTACGCGGTAGCACTGTGTTTTGGAAGACACTCTCGTCGGAAGTTCTTAGCTCGTAAGAAAGCAAGCATTCTCTCTCTGGAATAACATGACATGGTAGGTCCAGAGGCTGGAGCTCAAGTTTATCCTTACAATTATCTTCATAACAAAACGTAAAGGGATGCAGGGCGATGGTGATGGGATGCATAACATATTTATGTTTATTTCCTACAGAAATTTCTTTCAGGCGTATCATTAATTCTGCAAGGTATTTTTTTCGAACGTATTTTCCGTTCGGCGTGTTGCCGAAGGGGGGAGGAAGGGGAGAGAGAGAGAGAGAAAACCTTTGCTTTGCTACTCTTTCCTTCTACAGCTCTTAAGGGGATTGCATTTTATATACGTAGTAATAAGGCTTGAACCTTGGGTGCGTGTGTCTTTATAACTGTGTCACTAACTCTCTCAAATATGTTTGCTTTTTTCTTACCTGGGGTGGAGGCCATAGGCTGATGTGGCTGAAAACGAATTCAGGACCTGAGTAGTGGATGAACATCACTCTTACTGACGACTCCTCAACGCTACGTGAGAAATTAAGACTAAGGTTTACCATCTTGGTAAGGACAGTCCTCCTCCTCCTCCTACGTACATTTTACCACTTCTAAGTAAAGTCCTTCTCGTTTATAACTTGCAGACTTAGAGAAATGATTGGCGCGCTCGCCACAAAAATCCATCTCCTTCATGTCCTTGGTACCGTTGCGATCTCCCACCCTCCTTCCCTCACTCCCTCCCTCCCTCCCTCCCTCACTCCCTCCCTCCCTCTAACGACGTATTAACCACTCGTAAAAAATTACCCCTCCGTCGGGGGTCAACTTTCTACGGAGCAATCCATCTCCTTTACCGCCTTTCCAACCGACCCCATATGTATAACCTTGCCGCGCGTGCCATTCGAGGGAATAAAAAGACTCCCTCGTGAATGATAGGTCTGCCTCGGGTGCTTCAGGTGTCAGGGCTAGGCTCGGAGCTGAGGGAGGGGGGAAGGATGAAACGGCTTAATAACAACATCCATCTTGGCCGCGGCTGGTGAGGCCGCTCGCCGCTCGCTGCTGACTACATGACAGGAGGACTTTGTTGATCATCCATAAGCGTTTACAGTGTGGGGCTGTCGGCCTTGATACATGGAAACACGGAGCTGGAAATAGAGAAGGTGTGTGACTGGTGGAATCCTTTCTCTTAGCTCTCCAAACTGGTGGAATCCTTTTTCTCTTAGCTCTCCAAACTGGTGGAATCCTTTTTCTCCTAGCTCTCCAAACTGGTGGAATCCTTTCTCTCTTAGCTCTCCAAACAGTATGTGTGGATAGTGAGGATGTCCTATGGCAAATGCAATACTCGGTTATAACGTTTATTCTTATATGGCCGTAGAATTTACTATATACGTCATAATGATGTTTAAGGTATTGATGGATAAACTGAAATTGGTTTTACATATATCATTAGCATTCGCTTTTAGCTTTTTTACTGCTATCCAAGGAAACTATTATCTTGTTCAGCTGTGTTACAAAAGTGGGTCATCGTGTTAACAATGATCTAATGAACTGTTTTAATCCCACGATTGTATAGATTACAAGTAATGGAAAAATTGTGTGTATCTGTGTGTGTGTGTGTGTGTGTGTGTGTGTGTGTGTGTGTGTGCGAGGACACGTCTTCGCGTTTGAGATTGTGTATGAGAGATAATGAGCGACTTAGGAGTTTATGTACACGTATCCATGGTTCCACATCCTTACATTTGTGAGTTTTCATATTACAGAGAAATCTTTATAATGCTCAATACAAGACGTGTACACCTCTCTTTCTTGTACTCAGCATGACATCACAGTAGACCAGCCATACTACACTGAGCTTAGTCTCCAGTGAACAATGATCTGCTTGCATCCTGATGCCTAACATACGTTGAGAACTTGTGATAAATCATAAGGTGATCACATGCCCATCATAAGGTGATCACATGCCCGTCATAAGGTTATCGCGTGCCCATCATAAGGTTATCGCGTGCCCATCATAAGGTTATCACATGTCCATCGTATGGTTATCACATGCCCATCATAAGGTTATCTCATGTCCATCTTAAGGTGATCACATGCCCATCATAAGATTATCACATGCCCATCATAAGGTGATCATATGTCCATCATAAGGTTATCACATGCCCATCATAAGATTATCACATGCCCATCATAAGGTGATCATATGTCCATCATAAGGTTATCACATGCCCATCATAAGATTATCACATGCCCATCATAAGGTGATCATATGTCCATCATAAGGTTATCACATGCCCATCATAAGATTATCTCATGCCCATCATAAGGTGATCATATGTCCATCATAAGGTTATCACATGCCCATCATAAGATTATCACATGCCCATCATAAGGTGATCATATGTCCATCATAAGGTTATCACATGCCCATCATATGGTTATCACATGCCCATCATATGGTTATCACATGCCCATCATAAGGTTATCACATGCCCATCATAAGGTTATCACATGCCCATCATAAGGTTATCACATGCCCATCATATGGTTATCACATGCCCATCATAAGGTGATCACATGCCCATCATAAGGTGATCATATGCCCATCATAAGATTATCACATGCCCATCATAAGGTGATCATATGTCCATCATAAGGTTATCACATGCCCATCATAAGGTTATCACATGCCCATCATATGGTTATCACATGTCCATGTTGAGTCCATGGAAGATGATACTGACACATGTTCTTTTAGGGTACGGTTACCTTAGCACACACAGAGCTGACGTCGGCTACAGACACAGGTAGACACACTCCTATACAGTAAGTGTCTCTCTCTCTCTCTCTCTCTCTCTCTCTCTCTCTCTCTCTCTCTCTCTCTCTCTCTCTCTCTCTCTCTCTCTCTCTCTCTCTCTCCCGTCCCTTTATCTCATGACTTCACTGGAGTAATCGCATGTTTCGAAAACTCTAATGACACCAAAAAGATTAGCACAGTCACCTCCATTTATAATACGTGCAGGCCAGTGAAGCCGACTACCATCTGATGAATGATGAAATCGTGTTTTTTTTCTTTCTTTTTTTTCAGTCCAGTTATCGTCGTGTAGTAATCAATAATCATCAATAGTAAGTCTGTGATTAACGTAATCTCTCTGCAGTCACTGGCATTGCCACATCAATAATCAGTCAATAACAAACCCATAATTATCGTCATTACTCTACCGTCACTCACTCGCGTCTGTAGATCAGTATCGACGCACTTCTGAGGATAAAGAAGAAAGGAGACTTAAGAATTACTGGAGATTAAAAAAAAAAAAAAAGAAAAAAATCGATCAATCGATCATCTTCACAGACCTTATGCGACGATATTAATCATGGCGTTGGGTAGTCGTCTGTCCCCCAGGGTGTACCTCGGGTACATGTTCAAGATACATGTTT
This sequence comes from Panulirus ornatus, assembly GCF_036320965.1. Lineage (NCBI taxonomy): Eukaryota > Metazoa > Arthropoda > Malacostraca > Decapoda > Palinuridae > Panulirus > Panulirus ornatus. The sequence continues at coordinate 29,355,995 of NC_092241.1, forward strand.
TACCATGATATGTCTGAGAATTCTGTGTCTATAATACAAAAATTATTTATCATGTCTCTGTACCCCTCTAGGGGGTACGAGGGTTAGAGAAGAGTACTGTTTCAACAAAGTCAGTCTAGAAATTCAGTATTTATTGCTACATAAGTTTTCTTTTATTTTTGTCGTGCCTCATAACTTTTTTTTTCTTCTAACAAAACCTTGCTAGATATGACTCGAAGATTTTTGTTTTCCCAGTATACCAGTCCAATTCCTCTCGGCTCCGATTCTCAACATGATGTTCATCGCTTCATAAAATAAAGATAAAGAGTCGAACATAACCAGATTATTACGATGATATACCAGAGTTTTCTAAGCAGCCTATTAAAGCATTTTAGAATGATCATTAAATGTTGCATGGAATTTATTACGTATCTATTTAATGTATTTAAGATTATTCCTGAATATTATCGCTTAGATTTTGTTTGTCTGTCATTAGATATGTTTGTTGAAACATGATCATGTAGCGCTTTATCCTCCATAGGATCGCATCCTTTAAGGAGATATATTCAAGCTGATTCTTGTGATTCCTTATAGAAATGAATTCTTCTCTAAATCTCACTTGAAAATATAAGAATATATTTGTATATATCGCATGAGTGATGAACATACATGCTGTTAAAAAAAAGAATAGATCCCGAATGAGATGTTCTGTTGTTCAATTTACATGTTAGCTACAGCCGATGCCTACTGGATTTTCATGACTAGTTCTTAAAGCCTCTCAGTACATGGCATGAAGAATTTCATTATGATAGGCTTGTCATAAATCATTATGAGGATAATGTTTTGTACACTATTGGATGATTAACTCGCTTCAGGAATATATATATATATATATATATATATATATATATATATATATATATATATATATATATATATATTTATATTATCATTATTATATTACTTTGCTTTGTCGTTGTCTCCCGCGTTTGCGAGGTAGCGCAAGGAAACAGACGAAAGAAATGGCCCAACCCACCCCCATACACATGTATATACATACACGTCCACACACGCAAATATACATACCCATACATCTCAATGTACACATGTATATACACACACAGACATATATATATATATATATATATATATATATATATATATATATATATATATATATATATATACACATGCACACAGTTCACACTGTCTGCCTTTATTCATTCCACATGGAATAACATCCCCCTCCCCCCTCATGTGTGCGAGGTAGCGCTAGGAAAAGACAACAAATGCCCCATTCGTTCACACTCAGTCTCTAGCTGTCATGCAATAATGCCCGCAACCACAGCTCCCTTTCCACATCCAGGCCCCACAGAACTTTCCATGGTTTACCCCAGACGCTTCACATGCCCTGATTCACTCCATTGACAGCACGTCGACCCCGGTATACCACATCGATCCAATTCACTCTATTCCTTGCCCGCCTTTCACCCTCCTTCATGTTCAGGCCCCGATCACTCAAAATCTTTTTCACTCCATCTTTCCACCTCCAATTTAGTCTCCCACTTCTCCTCGTTCCCTCCACCTCGACACATATATCCTCTTGGTCAATCTTTCCTCACTCATTCTCTCCATGTGCCCAAACCATTTCAAAACACCCTCTTCCGCTCTCTCAACCACGCTCTTTTTATTTCCACACATCTCTCTTACCCTTACATTACTTACTCGATCAAACCTCCTCACACCACACATTGTCCTCAAACATCTCATTTCCAGCACATCCACCCTCCTGCGCAAAACTCTATCCATAGCCAACGCCTCGCAACCATACAACATTATTGGAACCACTATTCCTTCAAACATAGCCATTTTTGCTTTCCGAGATAATGTTCTCGACTTCCACACATTCTTCAAGGCTCCCAGGATTTTCTCCCCCTCCCCCACCCTATGATTCACTTCCGCTTCCATGGTTCCATCCGCTGCCAGATCCACTCCCAGATATCTAAAACACTTTACTTCCTCCAGTTTTTCTCCATTGAAACTTACCTCCCAATTGACTTGACCCTCAACCTTACTGTACCTAATAACCTTGCTCTTATTCACATTTACTCTTAACTTTCTTCTTTCACACACTTTACCAAACTCAGTCACCAGCTTCTGCAGTTTCTCACATGAATCAGCCACCAGCGCTGTATCACCAGCGAAGTACATCTGACTCACTTCCCAAGCTCTCTCATCCCCAACAGACTTATACTTGCCCCTACACATATATATATATATATATATATATATATATATATATATATATATATATATATATATATATATATATATATAACTTAGCCTGAGTCAGATACCCATTTTATTGACCAACCCCTAAGGGTGGATAAACAGCTGGGTTGACTGTGGATCGACCGCCGCACTCAGTATTCGAACCTATGCGGCCCGTGAGTGCGTCGCGGTCGGGAACGCTGAACGCTACACCACGGGAGTCCATAACTGATAGCGAACCATAAGTGTTGTTGTTCATGAATCACAGTTGTTGTTGACCACGAATCACAGATGTTTTTGATCACGAGTCAGAGGTGCTGTTAATCAAGACTACAGGTGTTGTTAACATGAGTCACAGGTGCTGTTAATCAAGACCACAGGTGTTGTTAACATGAGTCACAGGTGCTGTTAATCAAGACCACAGGTGTTGTTAACATGAGTCACAGGTGCTGTTAATCAAGACCACAGGTGTTGTTAACATGAGTCACAGGTGCTGTTAATCAAGACCACAGGTGTTTTCAATTACGAATAACAAGTGTTGCTCGGGACAGGAACCTTTAATATAAAAGAAATGTTTTGATTGCATACTTCGACTTACATTAAGTACTGTTAGCCGACAGAGGCTTTCAGTGGTTTTCAGATGCAACAACCTATTTTCTAAGGTGTGGCTCGCAACCATATATTTTATCTGCATACAGCATAAAGACCTCCATATCTTAGGCTTGGTAAATTAGCTTTATAAAGTGTGTAGTGTTGGCGATAAGTATAATCCTTGTGGTACCCCACATGCTGTGTGAAATATTGTTGCCAAGATGGTTGTTTATTAAACTTCACCCTGTGCTCTGTTTTAGACAATGGTTTAACAATGAACTGGAACAAGGTGTTGAATCAAGATAGCCTTTGTGCTGTACTGTGTTAAATGTTTCTCGCACGTATTGTTATGTTTTGTTTTTAATTGCATTTGCTTTTTCACCATACGTTAAGGCAATTGTTGTTTCTTTTCCTTTTTGATTTCTGGATCAGTGTTGCCTCACATTACATTTTTCTTCATCTTTCAGATGGTCGCCATGTCTTTGGGTTATCATTATCTTTTCAGCATTTTATCATTTTTTTTTTCTTTTTTCTTTTAGAAGGATATTCGTCCGTAGCGTCTTGTCTGAGTGGGCAGTTTCCATATCTTGGATATGAGTCTGGTCACAGCCAACCTTAAATCCAGATGGAAATAATCCTAAGGCAAGTGATGCGTTTTGTCTGTACGTTCACTGAGCTATCTTATTCCTGGGTAGGTTTTTTCTAGTACTTTTATCTTCATTTTTCCCCTTAGTCTTAGGACTCTTATTTATGATCTTGTTGATCACTTTGTGTGTCTTCATTAGTTATTGGTGTGGTTAGTTGTGGTTCCAAGGAGAGCCTCCTGGGATCAAATTTGGCTAAGGGTTGAAACTCCAGATGTGTTTCCGCAAGGTGTTCCAGAACTACTACCTCACTCACAGAACAAAACTTTGTGTTCTTCTTAGCGGTGATGCTAGAATATTTCTTTTTCAAAAATCCTCGGAATATTATTGTTACTGTTCCTCTGCATCATATAGTTTTTGTCCATTCGGGTCTAAAATGTTAAGCAGTTAGTATTCTCTAGATTCCGAGGAATATTCTGATATTTGGTAAGAAAGGCATCGGATCATTATAATCAATTTACATACGCAAAATATGTTCTTTGCGTGTTTTCTTTTGCATCTTGTGGCAAGTTTTGATCTTATCTGTTAAGCAACTGTATGTCTTCCTCCATCCATCAATTTTCTGTAGGAAATTACTGTCTAGTTTGTAGCGTGTTGATTTCTTCGTGTGCTGAAGAAAGTAATTTGATATTGGTATATATTTTTCCATTGCTACTGTGATTTTTTTTTTTCTTTTGTTTCTGCGTCCATGTTGGTTCAGTCTTTGTCAGTGAGGTTCTCATTCGTTAGATCTTGAAGTTCAAGTTGAAGACTTTACTACCAATTTGCATGACTGAAGTTCAGGCTGGGCTGAACAGGGATATGTAGTTACAGAGTTATGGTGGCAGCGAAACAAAAAGAGGAAAGGTCAATGCTCTCTTTACTACTTGACCGAAACAAACCTAACCCAACTTGATGTAACCAGAGCAGTTTGTAGGAACAATTAACGACTGGATACACGAGTCTGGTTTATGGTTTACAAGCTTTTCCTTACATCTGCACCGAAACCCAAGCCATTCTCAGCCATAAGATGCCCATCTATCTCCTTCAGATAAGAGCATCTTTGAGCGACTGTGGTAGTATGAATAACATGAATAACATTAGAGCCCCCGACAGCCAGTGTTTCCCATAATGTACTCAAAATACGTGCCCAAGATAAGAGCAAATATATAAATATGACCAGCCCGGCCAGTGTTGTAAGATTCCCCTTACTTAGAAAGAACGAGGAGATAAATCTGAAATGAAAAACAGCGATGCGTTTCATTCTAATCTTCTCAGAACGTAAGTGAGATTACTCCCCAGCAAACATACTTGTCACAGGAAAGATAAAAAATGAGCTCTAAAGATCCTATCCCAAACATGCGAGAAGGAAGGAAACTCCACGAGGAGTAATACTTAACTCGCTAAAACTCAGCGCCCTAGGTTCCTCGAGGGTTGAGGGCATCCCCGACATTATCCCCCTTCCTCTCTCGACCTCCCCTGAGCCATATTTACACAGGGGTATCTTGGGATCATCGGCTCTCATGCAGCCACAGTTTACTGCAGAGCGAGCCGCTGTTGACAGGTGCAGACATCCAGTTGTTGCTCGGGGAGGAAGGACTGTTTGCTTCACCTGAATTTAATGCCACGTTGCTCAGGGCTCGATGGGCCAGCGTTGAAGTTATGGTTCTTAACTCCGTCGACCTCCTGCAGGCAGTGGCGACACACTAACTGCTGCAGATGCAGCACCATAGCCGACCTCCTTGCTTTAACGACGTGAGTCATCGTATACACACCGTCGGGATGTATGTCCCTCTACAGTGCAGGGACTCAGATGTAGATGATCACACGATCTCTCTGGTTGGACCAGGCCGCAGTTTACAGCGACGTAGGTGTATTTATGCGTACGGTGCACTTATGTGGGTGTGTTTGGCCCTCTTACGGTACAGAGGTGTAGTTGTCGCTGGTCGTAGGGTACAGCAGTTGAACCCAGTTATTTGATGGTAGCAGTGTGGTAGAGTACCTTTCAATGCAGAGTAACAACGTGGGTGTACCTGGTCATATGGTGTGGTGGTGTGGGAGAACCCAGTCATGTTGGGCATCAGTCTAGGTGCAGTAAGTCACATACTAATTCTTCTGGCCCTTCAGTGTTACGTGTATGTATGTCGTTGAATTTGACGACGATTGAAGACACACATGTTGAATGCTTACCTGAACCAGAGATGAGGTATTTCTTATGTGCACTTTCCAGCGTGTTGGAGGCTGCCCACGGTCACAGTGTGAGAGTGTAATTGTCCATCATCTTGTTCCTGTCAGTATATTCCTGTTATTGGAACTTGGATAATAGTAGCTTCAAACACTATGACGATTTCTTTAGTACACATTTGCGGTGATATGAAACCTTTCCGTGGAATTATATCTTCCCACTATGGGAACTGGGCCTTTAAACCATGGCAGACTGTTGATGAATTAGTGATCGATAGATAGATGTCCGTAGTCAGCATCAACTATATAGTCAAGGAATGTTCATAGTGCACAGTGTAACAACGGTAATATGATGACGTTACTTACCACCATATAGCCTAGAGAACTGAGCAACAAATTCTTACCTCCTACTTCATGCGGTCCCTTGCAAATTTCTCCTTACAGATAGTATCTACGCCCTGCCCCCTAAACTGCAGTATTCTTTACTTCATTAGGTATCCACTTGTCTGATTTTTGCTCTCACATAACTCTCTTAGCTACCCGTGGTTACTGTATGGCCCTCCTCACACGCTCTACCTAGACAGGATGCTTTGGCATCTCATCCTAAGACGGGCTAACGTGCGCTACAAACGCTGGAAGGTCCTCACTCAGTTCGGGGTTTCAAAGTTACAATAGTATATCTCAAACGTTGTTAGCTATGCTTCAAATGGTTGCCTCGAGTGAGGGGTTTCGACGGTCATAAGTTTACTGTGAGTAAAAAGAACGTTCACCTAATTCATTCCCGGATGTTTTGCCGTATGTTCGTAACAAGGGCGACGATTTGACTATCTGGGGAGGGTCTTCGTCCGCCTCTCTGTTACCAGGACTGGTATCAAAAGCCTTGCATCTTTTTCATTTTCCAGGCATTACTTTCCATCCCTTTCTGTACACGGCGATGTTGCTGCCTGTCTCTCTCTGTTTTACAGGTAATATTTTGGCCAGTGCTCACCTGGGCTGTCCTTTGGTGTCCTGACATTAAGTTTTGGACGCGAGGTAAGCGTCTAGCTACTGCTTGCCACAGTTTGTGTGTAGCGACCGATCACTCGAAGAATGATACCTCCTCTCCTCGAACAGCATAGTTATGGAATTTTACCTTATTTTCTTTGTCTCTTTTTCGGAGCTTCACTGGTTTTAACTTTATGGGTTACGTCTACAAACTCGGGCGGACTCCTGACTGATATCTTTTTCTCTGTTTTTTTATTCTTTCACCCAAGACAGCGTTGACCTGGGCATGCTTTCCCCAAGTCGAGTCGGTTGCTATTAAGAATAGAGAAAATGAGGATATCAAATACCCGGTTGCGCAGGAAATTTTGTTAGAAACAGACACATATGCTGACTCCACTCACGACTGTGGATACTTTCACTTGGGATGCTAACATATTATGATAGTTATTGTGGCCCATGATGTTGTGTAGGTCCCCATACCATCACCTACCTGCGGCCGCAGAGGAAAGACACACAATAGACCTAGCAATAAACCTATGTATGAGAATGAAGGTTCTTCCTTGTGTATACGGAAGCGAAGTGTGGTTATGATATGTCTGAGAGAAATGTCCAATATATACGTGGAAAACATGTAAGATATCATAGTGTGTTCATACTTATTTTAATGCTTATGCAAAGCTACGTATGCGTAAGACTTCTAAGCCTTGTATAAGTGGAGTAAACCAAACGAAGTGTTGTATTGCTGGAGACATTAACGTGTATGCATTACAACTGTAACACAGGTGAAAATGCAACTCCCATCCCTTGGAGGAACTCTGAGGACTCAATGTCATATAACCATGAATCGCGATCGCTGATGAATTCATTCAATCCATCGACAATAGTCAGGAGTTCAGTACGACGCAGGGAAAACACGTTGATCATTGACATATCGCTCAGTAGGTATTATCTGTTCAACGTAAGATAAGAAAAGAAAAACATTTACGTATTTAGATCGTGATGGGACAGATCATAACCCGGGAACGTATTTATTAGTCTCGCATTGCTGAACGTATAAGCCTATGACGATCGGCTTTTTCGTACGTCTTTCATATGTTCATATCTGCTCCAATCCTAGTCATGATCTTAATTGGTACGTTGCCTGAGTGCTTGCCTGAAGTTGGATTTATTGCCTCGTGTTTATCTGTGAATTCATTTGTTCCTGAGGGTTTTGTGGCTATGTTTGTTTGCATGATTGCATTTGTCTGAGGATGCGTTTTCCGTGGCGATATTAATTATGACATTTTTTGACCGTGTCTGTTGATATTTTTTCATCTATATAGCGAATAGCTTATTGTTGATATGATTTTTCTGTGTGCTTTATTAACTAACCAGAAATTGAGAGAAATTTTCATATTTCTTAATTACCTTTTCGTCAAGTCATTCATTTATTTTTGGCTTTGCTTCGTATTTTTTTTTCTGGAATGTGTTTTATATGATTGAAATTGTTTGTCGAAGCTCCGTCTAAAACTTGTCTGGCCGTTGAAGGGTATGTATGCTGCTGGCTGGGTTTATGTAAGAACATCATTCTTTCTTCGTCAAATGATGCCCTTGTAGTGACCTCACCGAATATGTCCTGTGTTATTTGGTGGACCTTGATCTGTTGACGTGCTTCTGTAATAGAATGCATGCCTCCAGCTGCTGTTATCCCCGTGGATGCTTTGTGGATATTTTCTTCACAGATTGATTTAGTGCTTTCTATATAGAAATATAACAGTGTGTGTATATATATATATATATATATATATATATATATATATATATATATATATATATATATATATATATATATATATAATACATAAATAAAATGCTTACCTTCGTATTACATGTATATAATTGGGTGACCAGTGTCTGCTTCACAGACATTAAGGATATAAAAGCATCAGAATTACCCAACGATAAAGATATCACACTAGCCAGAGCAAGACGTATTGACATTGTGTCGACAGTGTGGCCCACAATAAGTGTCACAGCGACCCAAATACACGTGGATGAATTAGATTTATGAAGAACACAATGCAACACCAAGCACCTTGCCGAGGAACATATGTAAACTGATAGGTTCAGACAGCCGGTACAAAACGAATGAATTAGCCAAACAGCAGAAGTAGGTGAACAAATTGTCAAGTGATAAAAGCAGTCATTAATAAAGAATGCAAATCAAGGCTTGTAAGACTCAACTGCCGATGTAAAAGAGAAAAAAAAAAAGACTCACCGTTTGTAAAATATTCCGACCTTGCCACCATTCCGTACTTGGTCGAATAAATCTGTATATAAACATAAGAGTTTGACGTATGAGTACTTGATTATAGACGAAGAAACAGATCCGTATATTGATTCTCCATGATCTCCTTAAGGAGCAGATCCAAAGTTTGTATGAAGCAGCGAGACTGGATGAAGATTCTCAGCCTCGAACGACTCTCACTCTTATACGATTATGCATTGAATCCACTCCGGTTGCACGATATATATATATATATATATATATATATATATATATATATATATATATATATATATATATATATATATGTATATATTAAGATGTTCTGGAAGGAGGTAAATAAAGTGCGTAAGACAAGGGGGCAAATGGGGACTTCAGTGAAGGGCGCAAATGGGGAGGTGATAACAAGTAGTGGTGATGTGAGAAGGAGATGGAGTGAGTATTTTGAAGGTTTGTTGAATGTGTTTGATGATATAGTGGCAGATATAGGATGTTTTGGTCGAGGTGGTGTGCAAAGTGAGAGGGTTAGGGAAAATGATTTGGTAAACAGAGAAGAGGTAGTAAAAGCTTTTGCGGAAGATGAAAGCCGGCAAGGCAGCATGTTTGGATGGTATTGCAGTGGAATTTATTAAAAAAGGGGGTGACTGTATTGTTGACTGGTTGGTAAGGTTATTTAATGTATGTATGACTCATGGTGAGGTGCCTGAGGATTGGCGGAATGCGTGCATAGTGCCATTGTACAAAGGCAAAGGGGATAAGAGTGAGTGCTCAAATTACAGAGGTATAAGTTTGTTGAGTATTCCTGGTAAATTATATGGGAGGGTATTGATTGAGAGGGTGAAGGCATGTCCAGAGCATCAGATTGGGGAAGAGCAGTGTGGTTTCAGAAGTGGTAGAGGATGTGTGGATCAGGTGTTTTGCTTTGAAGAATGTATGTGAGAAATACTTAGAAAAGCAATTGGATTTGTATGTAGCATTTATGGATCTGGAGAAGGCATATGATAGAATTGATAGAGATGCTCTGTGGAAGGTATTAAGAATATATGGTGTGGGAGGCAAGTTGTTAGAAGCAGTGAAAAGTTTTTATCGAGGATGTAAGGCATGTGTACGTGTAGGAAGAGAGGAAAGTGACTGGTTCTCAGTGAATGTAGGTTTGCGGCAGGGGTGTGTGATGTCTCCATGGTTGTTTAATTTGTTTATGGATGGGGTTGTTAGGGAGGTGAATGCAAGAGTTTGGAAAGAGGGGCAAGTATGAAGTCTGTTGGGGATGAGAGAGCTTGGGAAGTGAGTCAGTTGTTGTTCGCTGATGATACAGCGCTGGTGGCTGATTCATGTGAGAAACTGCAGAAGCTGGTGACTGAGTTTGGTAAAGTGTGTGGAAGAAGAAAGTTAAGAGTAAATGTGAATAAGAGCAAGGTAATTAGGTACAGTAGGGTTGAGGGTCAAGTCAATTGGGAGGTAAGTTTGAATGGAGAAAAACTGGAGGAAGTAAAGTGTTTTAGATATCTGGGAGTGGATCTGGCAGCGGATGGAACCATGGAAGCGGAAGTGGATCATAGGGTGGGGGAGGGGGCGAAAATTCTGGGAGCCTTGAAGAATGTGTGGAAGTCGAGAACATTATCTCGGAAAGCAAAAATGGGTATGTTTGAAGGAATAGTGGTTCCAACAATGTTGTATGGTTGCGAGGCGTGGGCTATGGATAGAGTTGTGCGCAGGAGGATGGATGTGCTGGAAATGAGATGTTTGAGGACAATGTGTGGTGTAAGGTGGTTTGATCGAGTAAGTAACGTAAGGGTAAGAGAGATGTGTGGAAATAAAAAGAGCGTGGTTGAGAGAGCGGAAGAGGGTGTTTTGAAATGGTTTGGGCACATGGAGAGAATGAGTGAGGAAAGATTGACCAAGAGGATATATGTGTCGGAGGTGGAGGGAACGAGGAGAAGTGGGAGACCAAATTGGAGGTGGAAAGATGGAGTGAAAAAGATTTTGTGTGATCGGGGCCTGAACATGCAGGAGGGTGAAAGGAGGGCAAGGAATAGAGTGAATTGGATCGATGTGGTATACCGGGGTTGACGTGCTATCAGTGGATTGAATCAGGGCATGTGAAGAGACTGGGGTAAACCATGGAAAGCTGTGTAGGTATGTATATTTGCGTGTGTGGACGTATGTATACACATGTGTATGGGGGTGGGTTGGGCCATTTCTTTCGTCTGTTTCCTTGCGCTACCTCGCAGACGCGGGAGACGGCGACAAAGCAAAAGAAAAAAAAAATTATATATATATTTATATATATATATATATATATATATATATATATATATATATATATATATATAAATTATATATATAATTATATATATATACATATATGATTTTTTTTTGTCGCTGTCTCCCGCGTTAGCGAGGTAGCGCAAGGAAACAGAAGAGGGAATGGCCCAACCCACCCACGTACACATGTGTATACATAAATGCCCACACCCACATCTACATACCTATACATTTCAACGTATACAAACACAGACATATACATATATATATATACACATGTACTTATCATACATACATATTGTGATAATGATGATGATAATAATATTGATAATGATAGTCATAATAATAGTAATAATGATATTTGATCGCCGTTTCCCACGTTAGCGAGGTAGCGCTAGGAAACAGACGAATAAGCACCCACCCACTCGTATGCGCACATATATACACATACATGCACAGACTTATACATATACACGACACATACATAACATATACATACATACATATACGTGCATATATACACATATACATATTCATACTTGATCACCTTCATCCATGCAGGAGGGTGAAAGTCGTTCACGTTAAGAGTGAATTGGAACGATGTGTTATACTAGGGGCGATTTGCTGTCCCTGGACTAAACCAGGGCATGTAAAACGACCGTTGGAAACCATGGGAAGAAGGTGTGTGGTGCCTGTTTGTAGATGGGGCTTGTGGTTTTGGTGCATTGCATATGACAGCTAGAGAATGAGAGTGTGAACAAATGTGGCCTTTATTCAACTGGTCCTGGTGCTACCTCACTAACGCGGGAAATGGCGATATATATATATATATATATATATATATATATATATATATATATATATATATATATATATATATATATATATATATGTGTGTGTGTGTGTGTGTGTGTGTGTGTGTGTGTGTGTATTGCATCGCCCATGTTCGAATCCGAGCGCACCCGTGTGTGAATTTATAGTCAGAATGCCAACCACAAAACTAAGGGAGCATGTATTTGTATTGCGGTAGTATGGAATTATACTGTCAACACGTCTTCAAAGTAATTTATGATTAAGCACATCTGGAAAGACTATAGATCAAAAACAATGACAGTACAGATGAATTTGAAAATGAATGATTCAGTATCATTTCATCAGAATTGATCAGATTGCATAAGTCGCTCTGCACGATTACTCAAGCTTTCACTTAAATCCTGACACTGATAACTGGCTTATCTGGGGATAACTAAACAACTTATGACGTTGGCAAATAAACAGTTGTTCAATAAGCACAAAATGGGCCGGTTTATCAGTCAGTCTACCACTTCTCTCTGTCTTTGTTACAATACCTCGGGTCGTTCCATCACTGCGTTCAGTAGGAGGGTCTGACCTGAGCCTTGCTGCTCCTTCGAGATGAGAACAGCACTATGAATGGTAAAGACATGGTGATGGCAGATGAGAGATAAGACAGATTGGTTATGACGAACATATATCAACTGGAGAGTAGTACTAAGTGCAATGGGAAAGACAAACACTCTTTCCCAATCGAGCATTCCCTGGGTTATTTGTATCATCACTTGTATAACAGGAGAGTAAAGAATGTGTTTCTCTAGTTCTTAAGTCGGTCAATCGATCAGTATACAGTCCAACAACAATCCGGGGATTCAGCGGCGAGTTGTTCAACACGCATTTCAAGAATTCGCTTATCTCCCAGTCTGTCTGTGAGCCAAATATTGATTCCACATATCTTGCTGTGAGTATACCGCGTTGAATCATGGATTTGCTAGTGTCATAACTTCCCTCCACTGCTGAAGATGAGTTATGACGTGCTCAGCGTGATTACACTCCGATCCTTACGTGGCAAGACCTCGACGCGTATGTACAAAGCAGTTAGCCTCAGCGATTTCCAACCAAGGAAGCAAAATGTTACGTATCGCATGTTGGAAAGGATCACAATTTTGCGCGTGATCAAGATATTCCTAGTCCTAGCTTCGTCTCTTCGATGTATATCAACTGACTTATATTTCTCTCTTGTGTCTCCCCTGATGATGTGATTATTACACGAAAGTGCACTTGGGAACTTTTCGTGTTTCATTTTCCCCGTGGATTCATAGGAATATATATATATATATATATATATATATATATATATATATATATATATATATATATATATATATATATATATATATATATATGAACTTACAGCTATATTAACATAAGGTCAGCCTTGAACCACACGATCATTAATACACAGCTTGGATTTCGGCCGCACAGATCATGCCTTATAGACTTCCTTGAACTTTATCATCGACTACCTCACCGCCGGCAGGCCGCCCTAGAGCAAAGGGCCCGCACCTCCTGAGTGGTAGGGAGGCTTAATCTCAACCAACAGACATCTATCTACCACCCATGACAAAACCAGAACAGTAGATGTATTTCTTGACATATAAAAACATTCGACTCATTACTTCACGATAAGTTGATGCTTAACGTCAGGGCATTAGGGATTACTGGTAGCATAAGGAACTGGTTGGGTAACAGGAAGCAAAGAGTCGTAATGAACGATGAATCATGACCATGGTCACCCTTGACTTGTGGGGTTCCCCAGGAGTTCCCCCTGAGACCTACTACACTTTCCATTATCTGTATTATTGACACTGATGTAAGGCTGGATATCCTAGTACCTAGATTTGCAGATGACATAAAGACAGGCAGTAACATAACTGAATAAGATAGGCTAAAATCACGAAGAGGATATAGATAGAATAGCTAAATGGCCTTGAAAATGGCAAATGCCTTTTAATGTTAACATGTGTCATCTGTTAAAAGTAGGAAACCTCAATAACCACAAATATTTTTGAAGACATCGGCTACATAATAGAAGACACCCCTTGAGTGAGGGATCTATGTGTTATTGTTTCTATCGACTTTAAATTCTCCCAGCAGTGTAAGGAATTAGCCAAAATATCAAATATGATGTTAGGATTTATTAACAGATTTTTTACATACAAAAGCATGTAGTATTGCCACTACACTTAGCCTTGTTAAACCCATGCTTGACCCCTACTAAGTAAGGATATTCTTGTAACAAAAGCAGTGCAGCAATGAACAGCTGGTTCCATCCATACGTAACAAACCATATGAGGACAAAGTGGGAGATTTAGATTTGTCCTTTCTAACCAAGAGGCGGCTTCGAGGCATGTTACTAGAATGTTTTGAAATACTTAGAGGATTCAGTATTGTCGATATAGTAAACATCTTCACGTTCGCACCAATGTTACCAAAGAAAGATTGGATTAAAACTTAAAAGAGGTCGCTGATTAAATCCGGATTGCACGAACTACTTCTTTACCAGTGACATTATCGACGCATGGAGTAAGTTCCCAGAATATTATATTGAGAGTAACACAATGAATGTATTCAGAATCAGGCTTAATCATCACCTGCCATCCTCCGGTATTGAATGATTTTTTTCAGCTAATCTTTTTAATGTAATGGTATATCATTCTATCTTCCCAACCATTAATCTCGCCTTGACCATGCTGCGGTAACACATCAAGATTGATTAATCCCTGTGGGTGCGGCCTTCTGTAAGAGAACAAGAAGAAAATCTGCATAATCCTTCCTCACCAGAAATGATATAGATTGAAGTCGCGAGGCTGGAACTCACAAAGTTTAGCTTTGTAATTGCCTTTATCTGAAAATAATTGAGGGGGTGCATGTCTTCGATGAGGAGATGCTTGGCATTCCCATTCAGTCTAGTTTCTGACTCTCCAAAAAAAATTTCCCTTTAAAATATTAGATCTGCGAGGTATTCTTTATACCTGTATTCTATATGGCATGATGACGGAGGGAGCGCAGGGTGAGGAAAGAGCCATTGCTATGCTATCCTTTTCTTTAACTGATGTTAAGGGGATCATAACTTTTCCAGCAGTGTTCAAGCCGAACCATGAGTTCTTTGTGGTCTGCGTATCTTTGTAACTATATGTAACTTTTACCATGGGATAACTACTAATAAGAAAAGTAATACTGGCACCTATGCAACACCACAGTGCTTAGGAAATAGATTTTTACAAAAGAATACAAAGAATTTCAAACTGGAACAGACCACTGAGTCCCACACAGGCTCTTTGTGGTAGTGGAAGCTATCAGATATTCACAAGTTTGTGTGGTAGAAGTAAAAATGTATTCACATAATTGGGAGAGAAAAACCTGCAAATTCTCATCATGAGAGAGGAGGCGCAACTAAAGTTAGTTGTGTATTCTAGATAAATATTGATCAAGTCTGTTCTTCATCGTATCTATAATACTGCTTTGAGCCACTCTGAATGATAAATCATTGCATGTGTTGATGATTCTGTTAAAGAAAAATACTTCACCCATTCTAGGTAGTGTTTTAAAACGAGTCTGTTGCATTCATTACTACAATTGGAATCAGACGAACAGTTGTAGACATGAAGCAATAGTTTGCTCAGGTAGGAATATAGGAGGAGATATTGAATTAATAAAAGTTGTTGACGTTTTTGGTTCTGAACCAAAAAAAAGATTTGCCATTAGAAGAAAAAGATCATTTCAGCAAGCATTCTGCTTACGAAGGTGCTGTAGACTGAAGAAAAAAAACATGGCTTTGCACTTGTACGAAGCAGAAATGAAAGCGGATTAGGTCGCATGTAGAGGGTAGGGACTCATGGCTCGATACTCACGAGGCATTACCACTAGAGATACAACAATCATCTTAAGGACAGTCAATCGTGAAGCAGCGCAGGGATGACCGTTAATATCTGCATTATTAAAATCCGGCATTTTTTTCGCGACTGTCATGACTACAAACATTACAGGAAAAAATGGCAACCTCAAAAGTAATTTGTTGATGTTCAGTTGAACCAAACTTTTCTCCAACTTCAACATTACTAACGAGATCCTCGTGTGTTGCTAGAACTAAATGTGCCATGTTCTCGTCGCGGGTAGGTTTCTCAATTAATTTGATTAGGGCGTTATCAAGTAGATTTAGGTAGAATTCAAACCCAGATGTACGGGAAAAGGATTCTACCCATTCAGATGCTGTAATGTTAGCATCTCCTACTGTGATAGAATCCTTTTCATTATATATTTCTGCTAACTGATCTTATAATGTTTCGTTTACCTCTAATGTCCTTGCGGGGAGCCGAGAAACTAGTCTTACTGTTAATTTCTTGCGAAGTTCATCTTTGATCTCCACGAAAGTCGACTTTCTCAGCAGCTACAACAGTTTTCACCAAGGGATATAGATGGGTTCTAACAAAGAGCAAGACACCGCCGCCTACTTTGCCCTATCTCTATTAAACTAAGTGTATCCTGGAGCTGAGTATTCGGCGAGGATATCTCTATAATAGATATCTAACCAAGATTCGGAAATGGTAATCATATAATGATTCCTTCTAATCCTGTTGTCTCTGACTCTGGGTTTTATTGCGTGTACTCCGAGTGTTTACAATAACAAATATTCGAAATCAATATGAGGCGCACTTTGAAGGGAACTTATCAAGGGGATTGGATCTCCTTCACAGAGGCTGTTTTGTGATCAAAACGTACGTGTAGATTCATTAAGGAGCCCATGAAATTGCGCAGCTCCCATTTCATTCAAATGTAGTCCTTCATAGACTTATTAGACTGCAAGAAGAAATGCTGCCATCAGTTCATGAACTCAAGTCCTTCCTGCAAACAGACGTTCACTATATTTTTAAGGCTGAACGCCTTACTGAGGAAGGCGTTCTCAAGGGTGATCCTAGGAAGAACTCCTGAAATCATAATGTTACTACTCTTATTTCGGAAATGTCGAAATAGCCAGCAATATTTCTCCAACAGCTTCCTCCGATCTCTCCCTCAGTACATCTTCAGTACCTACATGACAAATAACAAGTGCATTACCGTTAGTGACACCACAAAACTCATCTACTTTTCCGTGGAAAGGAGAAGACTGATTATTTTAAGGTGTTCAGTGTCCACATTGCTGCTTCCTGACGTTGATGGCTCACTCCCTGGTCCTCTCAGCGAGCTGGATTCGACGATGAACCTGAAGGACATCTACCCTGTGTGTTAGAACAATTATTTTATCAGTAGCTGCAGCCAGCTTTTCCTTCTCTTCAAGGGTCCGTCTGTCCATGCAAAACTTGCGAATTAAAGGCATCTCAAGATTATTGCAAAACCGAACGCCAAACTTCCAACTGCTCATAGAACGCTGTTGACCTACTGGCAAGCTGAAATAGTAAAGAAGATAAATTATGTTACCGACTATAATGCTTAATTTTTTCTTTTACTTAAAACTAGATACTGACAGTTTTTCCAGAAATAACATTTCCTCCTTAGTACAAGAATCAAATACTTTATATCATCATTAATTCCAAATTTTTCTAACCACTTTGTATCTTCCAGTTCTTCATATGAGTTTTTTTTAACACTTTCATCAACTGCCTCGTTCTTGACAAAGTAATTACATTGCTAACTGATAGCCACTCAGTCACACATAATCAGGGGATATCAGCTGGTCAGTGTTCAAAAAACAAGTTCTTCAATAACTTTTTTTGAACTGATGAATCATTTTTTTTTTCCTTCTGGGCGAATGAAATGCGCTGGTGTTCATCCTCGTCTTCATCATATTTTCTAATCGATGAGATTACCTGTTAGCTGACCGTGATGAGTAACAATGTACAGTGATAAGATGTGGAATTTTGTGATCACTTCAGAGTATCAACACGTCTAACGATATCCACACACTGTTGCCAGAGCTTCGTTTTTGAGTTAGTTCTGCGGATGTACAGCAACGCCTCCCCAGTCTTACTGTAGTAAATTTTATACATCAGAAACATGAAATATTTCTTCTTGGAGAACCTTAAAATCCGACAGTCTTGATTCCATGTTCCCCTGTATGAGATTTATGATGCCAGTGTTCCTGGCTGTAGCTTATCGTGGTTGAATATCTGCAGAGTGATCCAGTGCTAAAAGTCACGGTTGGTATCATCACTTTTCTATGAGATTCGTCTCTCAAGTATAAGCAATGAAGATGGAACATCAGTAAATACGTAGTTGTTGACGTTTCTAATTCTAGTCGTCAATATACGGAGATTCTTCCATTTCATGTTTTTAACACTTGGTTTCTACTTTGACTAAGGTCTTCCAGCATGTTGACGTTTCTAGTTACCAGCATCCAGAAATACTCGCATATTATTTTTCTAGTATTTTACTTGCTTTATCTCCACTGATGAAGGAGGTCTTCTCTCGTGAGCAATATTCATTCACCATTACAAATCTGCTTTCGTCTTCGCATCATTATCTTTAGTACTCGCTGACAGCACTTTCTTGGCCTCACATATTAGTTTTTCATCCTTTCGTCTTCAAGGTACAAAACCAGCCAATGCACTTTATATCCCACTTCTGTTCTCAAGTTTTCTTCAGCTGTCGACTTTCTCTACTTGGTTGACTTGTTTGTTAATGGGATTTAAGATTGTTTCAATGGAGGTAGGAACGGTAAACTTAGACTGCGAAGTTAAAGTGATATTCATTTTGTAATCAGTTCTGTAACTGTTGAGGGTGAGTGAGAAGTGAACGTCATTTGCTAAATACTAACTTGGGTTTCTGAGAGAAAGATAGCGTCCATCAACACAGGTCAAAAACTGTTTTAATTACGATATGGTACAGCAAACACGAGTCGCTCCTTTGCAGACCTAGCTAAGACCTCGTCCTTAGGTGGATGAGTGTGTGTGTGTGTGTGTGTGTGTCGGAGGATGTGGGGAGGGGGGTATAATCTAGGAGAAGATTAAGGCATCATAAAAAGAACCAAGTCAGTTATTGAGGGTCAGTCACCGAACAACATACTCCTGTCATATTTGAGCTTTACTGACCTTTTTTTTTTTTTTAATCGTGTCATATCTAGAAACCACATTCTTAAGACTGGTTAGGTTAATGGATGAACAGGATGTAGACAGAAGAAGTAAAAACAGCGCACCGAAAAGGTTAGGACGGAGGATAAAATACACACACACACACACACAAACACACACACACACACACATATATATATATATATATATATATATATATATATATATATATATATATATATATATGTATGTATATATGCACATAAGATTGAATACGACAGCATACTTACAGTTATTATTCTTTTTTCTTATCTCTGATTTTCTCATTGTTATTCTACCATTAGGTGGGTGCTCAAATACCAGTTATCCAAAGCTTTCCATTTCGTTTTAATCAAGCTTTTGCCTTCACAGAGGCATCATTAGGAATCTACAAAAAAGAGAAAGAATTGCGTTACAAGACTTGGATATGAGATGCAAAACGCAATCAAAATATAAGAAACACTCGGAAAAAACACGATACTTTGCACATAAAAGTAAGGGAAAACACTAAAAGCGAAACAAATTAACAATATCATTAACAGTAGTATGAGTTACAATCTAAATACAAAATATGGAAATAGAAATATAGAAAAACTTATATTTGAGAAAACACACAAGAACAATATTTAACCTGGTAATAGTATAGAAAGTCCATCACTAAAAACACAAAGATGGGCCATGCGTGACCGTTATTGTCCAGATGTGGAGTTGAAGTCAGGTTAGACTCGTTTGATTCTCTCTAACCTTCGTAACCCAGGACAGGGTTGGGCAGCGCCGTGTTCCTCCTGTCCAGAAATGGCGGACTTGGTAGCTTGTGGTGGGCCAATGACGTGTCCCATCTGTACTAAAACAGCATTAGGTCTACGTCCTATCGGCGGGCCATCAACTACCTGTATGGCGGTGGTCATGTTTATCTGGATGTTGATGACAGGTGTTTTCTCTCTATTGTGAATGGCTTCTAATATATGTAGTCTCCTCTGATCACTGCAAATAGTAATGATTTTGGTGTTATTCACTGTACAATCTCCCTCGTTAGTCTCGTTCCATGCTTTTGTTCATGATGTTTGATTCCACCTTTTTGTAAGTGGAGCTAAAGGCGTCAGCTCAGGGGGCTGACAGTCCCTAATATTGCATCGGTACTCATCACATTGGTTCGAATCAAATTTCCAGAGCGACCTACCATAATGTATTTCATTACGAGCGAGCAACAATCCAAAAACATGTTCGCTCGTAATGAATATCAAGATGGTACTTCTAATAGTGTCTGAGGGCCACAGATCTAGAGTAGCAATGGCTGAGTTTGAGAAATCCTAACTAGAACACTCAACACTCAATCAGTATTTTCGGTCTAAGTAACACACTCTACCTAACTAGTACACTCAACCTAGCCAGCTCACTTAATCTAACTTGCACACTCAACTTAATTAGTACACTCAGCCTAACCAGAACACTCATCCTAATCAGCACACTTAACCTAACAAGTAACAAGTACTTCAACCTAATGAGCACACTGAACCTAACCAGTGTACTCAGCCTAAGTAGTCCATTCATCCTAGCCAGTACACTAAATCTAACCAACACGCAATAACCTGATCAGTATACTAAACCTAGCCGGCACACTCAATCTCACCAGCACGCTCCACGTAATCAGTACACTCAACCTAACTCGCCCGCTCAGCCCAACCTGTCTCCCTTGATGTATAATGACAAGTCTCTCAGGAATTAAACCTCCACTCTCTAGCCCACTCGCCTGAGGACCTCACTGCCTAAATGCCTGCATCATCATGATACCTGACTACTTTCCCTGTATCCCATTATCGTTTTGCTGTAAAAGTCTCTTTTTTTTCATGTTGGAGGCTCCAGTCACGGACAAGAGTCCACATCAAGGCAGGGCCGCCTTAATTGAAATATAGAGAGAATTCAAAATGGGAAAAGAGAAGAGAAGGAAAAGAAATTACGAGAATTTGGAAGTGAAAAATATGTCTTTCAAAAATGTGCCAGGTCATTGTTACTGGGAAAGACCTAAGAAGGTAGAGAATCCGAAAGCTTCAAGGTGTAGGGCAAGAAGCAGTTATGAAGACGGTCCACGCTTGAGTTGCCGATGGCCACACAGTAATCATGTGACGCAGCAGCTTGTCGGGCATTGCGTGGTCTAGCCAAATCCTCTTTTACCTAACTTCAGTCGCCTCGTCATCTCCAGCTGAAGCAGTTCACCACCTCCTCGAACGGAAGCGAACGGTGTGTCCTGAAACCCTTCATTCTGAAACAACTCACTATCATTCCCACCCCAGCATTAAACACCTCCAAGCTTTGCAGTGACAGTGGATTCCGTCTTGATGTTCAGATATAACACTTTTTCGTCCGCGGTCGAGTTCTTTCAAGATGAAATTCAATATGTGTTTTCCCACCACGCACAAATCCTTATACCTGTGTCATCAAAGTGATATTAAGTTATAAGTGCTTCATTCAGCCCAGTAAATGAATTTGTACTAAAGATAACAGCGCATTAGATAAAAGTTTTATCAAAGTTTAAAAAAAAAAACATTACGTCAAATGAGAGTACGGGTGGAGAACGAGAACATAGAAATGGTCAGAAAGTGTTTAGTGTTCTAACGTAGCGACCCACAAGGTGGATTGATTGTTACGTCAGCAATGGAAGTGGAGCCATGCCTGGAAAGCAGCCAACCAGGAGGAAGAGTTTGGAGACAGCCAGAAAAATGAGCTACCTGTGGTGTGTATAAGGTCAAGTCCAGGTCAATGAAGCCAATTTGGTCTGCAACGTTAAAGCATTTAAGCAGTTCCTGCCCATCTCTGGGTTTTCATCCACCACCTATACTCTTCTTTGTCATAGAGAACTCAAAAGCTTGAGAGGTAGCGGAGGACAGGGGATGATCTGGCATGAACGCTGCGGGAAACGTAGGATTGCGAGCTGCATACTCCGCAGGAGGCTCCTACTGGGTTGCCTGGAGAAACAAGTTCTCCCTAGGTCCCGCCCGTGGCAGCTAAGTGACAAGAGTTCCCTCATCGACGGTGCCAGGATATACCTGTAGAAGGCGTGTGAGGATGTATAGAATATAGTGAAGAATTTATGTGGTGAAATGAGTGATGTAGTATGACCTTGATAATCAATAACGAGATCTGATAATTATGAGGTGGTGCAAAGTGACAGATTAAAACGGAAACTGATATATCTGTGCGAAAATAGTGAATGCACCTCACAGACCATCACCCTTGGTTCCATTAGCGGTGTTCATTTATTGTTCTGATCTTACTGACAGATTGAAAAGCTTGGAGTCGACTGGCAAGAAACTAGCCAGCTTTGATGTGATGGCATCATTCACTCATGTTTCTGTAGACGGTGTGATGGAGGCTGTTGGAGGGGATATAGAAAACGTTAATGATGTTGACCTACCAGTACATTTCATAAGACATTTTATAAGAGTGATTTCTCCTCATGTGATTTTCGGAGTATTTATCTTTAATGGCAAAGAATATAGGCAACATAGGGGGGGCTAGCTATGAGCAGTTCCTTGAGCGCCGTGATGGCCCGTCTCTCCATCGAAATAGTGGAAACAGATAGATATATGAGGAGAACTGGTCAGGAACAGATGTAAGGAAGCTAATAACCAGCTCAGTGTGGTGTATCGTATACACTGTAATGGCTGTCCATCTTACTTTGGCGAGTTGAGTCGTGCGGCAGAAAAACGTTTAGCAGAACACAGGAATGATTCAAGAACTCACAGAACATCAAACTCCTTGCTGCTGTATGTGGGTAAATATGAACATTCACCAAATTGGTAAGGATTGGAGGTGTTACACAGAGGATGGAATAAGATCTACGTGGAGAACCATGGAGGCTTCTTACATAAGCATAAGTAAGGTTACTAAGCGTAGAGAAAGACTTGTATGTTTGGCAGATGTAGCTAGCGGATTGGTGGCTTCGGCAGCAAAGGAAGCAAAGCCAAGACTGGAAAACAGCCATCCAGGAGGAAGAGTTTGGAGACAGCCAGAAAGATGACCTGCCTATGGTGTATATAACATTGAATCGAGGTCACCTGAAATCTGCTCTCGAAGACCCTGTGGGTTGCGACGGTAGAGCATCAAACCTATGTTTGTATGTATGTATATATATATATATATATATATATATATATATATATATATATATATATATAGATAGATAGATAGATACATACATACATGCATACATACATATAGCAGGAACTGTGAACTGTCATCGTTTCACTGGTTCTCTTTTCTTTTCGTGGCATGATCATCGCATCTGTTAGCTTTTCTTGCACTGCAGATCCAGCAGGGTGCGCAACAGATATGATAGTAAGAAAGTAATGGCATCCACGCAAGTCAGCCCCTACCACCTCAGACCCAGTCATGTGATCTTCATGCATTCAAATTCTTCTGAAGTGATGGAAGGAAGAGAAGAGAGGAGTATTCTTCTAAAGTGATGGAGGGAAGAGAAGAGAGGAGAGGATCGATCGCAGACAACAAAATCAAGTTGAGGCAAACGGTAGCACGCCAGCGGCAGATGGTGAGGCCTGTGGCAGAGCAGAACTAATCGGTAGCAGAAAATGACAGGTTAACAACAAACAGAAGAGGGGGTCGCTGATAGCCATTGGGCTGGTTCAGAACACCTGAATGCCACGAGCGTCATGTTGACTACTTTTTTATGGACCCATAACCTTAATTCCCAATTCTCCACGCAGTCCTCTGTTATCAGCAGCTTCCTCCCGCATACAGAAGATAATTTTTCTCACTTTCCCCTCCTCTCGCATCCACTTCTCCGACTCGTATCACGCTTCCCCCATCCCTAGCAACCTTAAAGGTAAACTTTATCCTTCCCAAAATAGTTGCACTTTATATATATATATATATATATATATATATATATATATATATATATATATATATATATTATCCCTGAGGATAGGGGAGAAAGAATACTTCCCACGTATTCCCTGCGTGTCGTAGAAGGCGACTAAAAGGGGAGGGAGCGGGTGACTGGAAATCCTCCCCTTTCTTGTTTTTTTTTTTTTATTTTCTAAAAGAAGGAACAGAGAAGGGCGTCAGGTGAGGATATTCCCTCTAAGGCCCAGTTCTCTGTTCTTAACGCTACCTCGCTAACGCGGGAAATGGCAAATAGTATGAAAAAAAAAAAAAAAAATATATATATATATATATATATATATATATATATATATATATATATATATATGCTTCGCTTGTAGTAATATATCACATCCATTAGACGAGGCATGAAGTAGGGTGAGGGAGGAGGAGGAGGAGGTTGACTGGCTATTACTGTTAAAGGGACGTAAACGTGATGTCTGCATAGCTGTCTGAGCCAAGTACACATGGGAGGAGCTAGAGAGGAAGGACGGAGTGAAGAAGGGTGAGACGGAGTGTTTAAAAGGAGGAAGGACTGAGGAGTGTACGCAGGGAAGATATACTGGAAAGTGTTTGAGGAAGGAGTAGCAAGCGATGAGGCAGGTAGGAATTGGACTCACTCACTCTTGGAGGATGGAACAGTATTTGAAAACTGAATGAAGATATCAGAGTTGAGGAGGTAAAAATGAATGAAGAAGATATCAGAGTTAAGGAGGTAAAAATGAATGAAGAGGATATCAGAGTTGAGGAGGTAAAGATGAATGAAGAAGATGGCACAGTTGAGGAGGTAAAAATGAATGAAGAAGATATCAGAGTTGAGGAGGTAAAGATGAAGAAAATGGCACAGTTGAGGAGGTAAAAATGAATGAAGAAGATATCAGAATTGAGGAGGTAAAGATGAATGTAGAAGAAAGCACATTGAGGAGGTAAAGATGAATGAAGAAGATAACAGAGTTGAGGAGGTAAAGATGAATGAAGAAGGTAGCACAGTTGAGGAGGTAAAGATAAATGTTCCAGAGGGAAGTGATAACCCAAGTATTGGTTGAGCGGTTGGTTCGAAGTTTGACTTAAGAGAGAGGCAGGTGTCTGCTGCTGACGAGAATATCCAAATATTTTTAAAGAAAGATTGGGCTAGAACGTTGGTGAAAAGAATGACCAGAAATATGAAGTTACTGCGCAGGATACTGAAGAAGAGTGGAGGTGGAGTGTATTTGGTGAAGAGGTTATTCACGGTATTGTTGGTGGTAAATATGTTGGCGGAGGAAGAGTCCAGAATGGATCATATATATTTTTTCTTGCTTTAAATGATGATGTAGGAGGCAGCGACCACCATGGTAATGCGATTGGTTTGAGAAAATGGGTGTTGGTAGAGATAGTGTCAGGGGCAATAGTGGAACAAAGTGACTACGGCGTTGAGGAGCGAATGGCCGAAAATGTGAGAGAGAGAGAGAGAGAGAGAGAGAGAGAGAGAGAGAGAGAGAGAGAGAGAGAGAGAGAACAGTAACGATAAGGTGAGTGTTGGAGGAGGCAGTACTTGGAGTGTATGTGACCAACGCATAAGGTGAAGATGAGGCTGAGGTTGTGGCGCCGACAGTAGTTAATGTAGAGGATGTCAGTGGTGGTGAGGAATGGTAGAGTGGGAGGACACGGGCATACAGTATGATAATCGTGAGTTGCACTTGTTACCATCACCAGCACGCTCCTCACCATACTACTCCTCCTCCAACTGTTACCATCATCAGCACACTCTTCCCTACACTGCCCCTCCTATTACTGTTACCTCCGGTGTCCACTCTCAATCTCTGCTGACCTGCTAGTTCCCACCACTACCATCCACAAGCACCCGGTCATCTTGTCACACTTACGTACAGTCTACTAGTAAAATAACTTAAGTATTACATAGTATATCGTTTTCTCATGATTTTACGACTGAAATGACATCATATGCATCATATTACTCCTCTAGAATATACACTATGCAAATACTACCACAAATATCACAAACAGACTTCATCAAATACGCTTTGCCATTAGTATCACCATCAGTCACGTAGCATTCATAAGGTATACATTCATCTTCCCTGTAGAAATGCCGTCTACGAAAGCATAAGTGCACAGATACACGTATACTAATCATACGCATCACCCATACGCACGTTTAAGATTTTAAACGATTGTATGGTTCATGGTGAGATGCTTGAGGATTGGCGGAATGTATTAATAGTATTACTGTATTAAGGCAAGGTGATAAAGATATAAGTATATAAACTACAGAGGTATGAATTCAAGTATACCTGGTGATTTGTATGGGGGAGTAGAAATTGAGAGCGTGAAGGCATGTGCTTAACATCAGATTGGAGAGGAACTTTGCGGTTTCAGAAATGGTAGAGGATGTGTAGATCAGGTTTTAGCTTTGAATAATGTGTGTAAAAAGGATTAGAGAAAAAGAGGGATTTGTCTGTGGCATTTATGGATGTGTAAAAAGTATATGACTGGTTTCATAGAGATTCTTGTAGAGTGTCATCAAGATGTATGGTGCGGTTAGAAAGTTTTTAGAAGCGATCAGAAGTTTTTATCAAGGATGTAATGCATGTGTGCGAGTGAGACGCGAGGAGAGTGACTGGTTGCGAGTGAATTTCTTCTGCGGCACGGGTGTGTGATATCTTCGTGGCTATTTTATTTGTATATGATTAGGTTGACGAGGGAGGTAAATGGGAGTCTTGGACAGATGGGCGAGTATGCTGTCTTTAGGGGAAGAAGGGGCTTGAGAAGTGAGTCAGTTGTTGGAAATGACACAACATTGGTAGCAGATTTGCGTGAGAAACAGCAAAAGTTGATGACTAAGTTTGGAAGTGTGTGAAAAAGGAAGTTGAGAGTAAACTTGAAGAGGTTTGATAGGGTTGAGCGTCAGGTTAGTTGGGGTGTAAGTTTGATTGAAGAGACATTGGAAGAAGCGATGTGTTTTGCATTCCTAGTAATGGACATGGCGGCGAATGGAACCATGGAAGTTGAAGTGAGTCATAAGGTGGGCGAGGGGGCGAAGGTTATGGGAGCACTGAATAATGTGAGGAAAGAGCGGTCGTTGTCTGGGTGGGGGAAAATGAGACTGTTTGAAGTAAGTAGATCCTAGCGCTACCTTGTTAACGGGGAAACGGCATTTTCATAGAGTTTGATCAGCCTCTTATGGCCGTGCAAAGTGCTAATATATCATCACTTTACCATTATTTCATAATATGTATGAAAATGTATAGACATCCTAGTAGTACATTCAGATACGCGTACACAGCTTATGTTGTAGAATAGTCATGTACGTAGATCATACATATAGGTATCGAACTATCTGCAAAAATGTTGAATTTTTTGCAAGAATACCCTTTTTGAAAATTGTATATCTCCTTTACTTGGGCACAATCCTTGTGAATATGTGACATACCTGCTTATAAAAGGATTTTCAGTACACATACTTGGATATATATTACCTATGCAGGTTCACTTGTATATGTATGCATTAGATATGCATTTAACGAGTAATCGACTGGATCCATTACAAAGTTTTATAAACATCTGTGCATTTTGTAAAATCACACAAAATATACCTAAGGCACGGATGTGCTCTTGTATATTCAGTCACCCGTATCATATGAGTTCCCATCCTCCTTTCTGACTTTTGAAAGCATTCATGATTGGAGGTGATGGCCATAGTTCAGAAAAAAATATTACCCAGGGAAGGTGCAGTTGATCCCTCCCATGTGAATGGGAATGGAGTCAAGATGATATAGAACTTTTCTTTTATGTTAGATATTATACAAAATTATACACATCAGTTCACAAGTACAAGCTCTTATCCCTTTGACAAAAACTTACTCTATAAAGCTGGGCTGACAACACTGACGAGGCTCTCATCTGTGTCCGTACCCGCTTATTGTTGAAGGTTGTGGCGCTCATCGCATGACTGCCCGTGCCTCCGACCTCACTCCCTCCTGCGGCCGCTCCCTCTTTAAATGATCTGGCAAATCTACCGATACTCCGGCTACTCACTTCGCCAGCAACGTGACCACTTCCAGAACCAACCATGTAGTCCCTCCTCAACCTCACACTCTGGCAACATCCTTCCCAAGAATTTATTCACTCTACATTCGCAAAAAGTTCTGCCTTCTCTCTTCACCTATAACGTACGACCCTCGTTACACTAAAGAGTCTGTCATACCTTCCGTCAGTCCTCTAGCCACTCCTTCCTCCAGCAATCTGCTGTGTTACTCACACTGTAGATACTGCTTCCCTCAACACAGGCCGTGATGTACAATAAAAGTCTGAATGCCTCTTCACGAACAGTACGAATACTCCCTCTTCCAACAGTGGTGTTCAATCCTTTGACCAACGTAGTACACAAATGTCCTCTAACCCACTTTGCTCTTTCAGCAGTCTGACCACTTTCTTCACTATCACCCTGGCTGTATCCTTCACCACCACACAACCCACATACAGCACTCCGCCCAATTCCCCTAATAATCTGGCCACTTTTTTTCATTAGCAATATAGTTACTGTCTCCGCCTGATCCGAACTACTCCGTCATCTTCAGCAATGTGGTCACTTTTTCCTCTGACGCTCCGGCCACTCCCTTCGCTAATTATCTCGATAATTTCTTTACCCATTTATCTCTCTACTTCCTCCCCCGGCACCATGGTTTACTCTCTTCTCCATAACTCTGATAACTCTATCCGCCGGTAGTTTGGAAATTTTCTTCTCCGCCAGCAATGTGACCCTTGCCTTCTCTACCACCCCAACATTCTGCCAAAAGTTCCGCTTGTTAGCTTCTCTATCACCCTGATCACTCCCTCCTTAGGCACCGGACATTATAACATTTCACCATCTCCTTCCACCAGTATTCAGTTAAACTCTGCCCTCTTTGAGAGCGTGTATTTCCTCCTAAATGACCACTTCCTTTTATTATAACACTTTCCAACATTTTTTTCCGTAGAAAAGTTTTCAGTACCTCTTCTCTTTCGTCTCTGTTTGCTAACGTTTCCTCATTTTGCCTCTCTCCTCCCTCTACTGTGTACTTAACCAGGAAACATAACCTCAGGTTTAGATTCTCTTGAATGATAATGCAGATGTGTAGTCCTTCTGAGTGTCATTTCTTGGCCAAAGAATACTTGAATTCATCCAGATGGAGAAAAACAGGTTTGCTTGAAAGAGGTGTTACGAAAGGAAGGGGCGAGATGCAGTGATAGAGGATTGAGCAGATGTGGGGAGGGAGGAAATTTGTCCTTTAACATATATGAAAAGCTTCTGATAATGAAGGACGACATGGAGAATCGGCAATTGTTATTATGACAAGTACACTGAGAAGTAGTTAACATGGCTCTTGTGGAAACGCGCGGTCTGAATCTTCTGTTATACGTTTCTGATCCTTTTCTTGTTTGATCTGTTGTCTGCTGATGATCTCTTTTTTGCTGTGCGACCGACGCTACTGTCCGTCTGCTTATGTTGTCTTTGAATTTGTATCTTTCGTTTTTTTTATATCAGGTCAGCAATATCCTGCGTGAGGAAGAGAAGGCTGACTCGAAAAAGTATTAAAGGATGGCCTGTGTGTTTACCGTTTTTCTGCTTCATTATGATAAGCCCTGTGTACAGTCCTGGACATTTTGTGTTGGAGAGGGCCACAGGTATAGTGATATGAAGGAAGAGGAAAAATGGCCAAAGCTGTGACAGTCCTTGTGACCTCTGTTTTATATGCAGTTATTTTCTTAATGCATCATATGTTACTTGTGATTGTTGGTAATCATCATTACAAGTGAAACTGTTATGACGTTCGACATATGAAGTAGTTTAAAACGTTGGTGTTACTTAGTGTTACAAAATGTTATTATAGAAAGTTAAGTTCAAGACAGTTACAGAATGGTAATAACTGAAATGTTTTCTGGTTTTTAACATTCATGACATCGCGTGTGCTGGTTAGGTTAAGTGTGTTGGGTAGGTTAAGTATGCTGGTTAGGGTAAGTGTGTTAGGTAGGTTAAGTGTTCTGGTTAGGTTGAGTGTGTTGGGTAGGTTAAGTATGCTGGTTAGGTAAAGTGTGTTGGGCAGGTTAATTTTGCTGGTTAGGTTAAGTGTGTTGGGTAGGTTAAGTATGCTTGTTAGGTTGAGTGTGTTGGGCAGGTTAAGTGTGCTAGTTAGGTTGAGTGTGTTGGGTAGGTTAAGTATGCTTGTTAGGTTGAGTGTGTTGGGCAGGTTAAGTGTGCTAGTTAGGTTGAGTGTGTTGGGTAGGTTAAGTGTGCTGGTTAGTTTGAGTGTGATGGGTAGGTTAAGTGAGCTGGGTAGGTTGAGTGTGTTGGGTAGGTAAAGTGTGCTGGTTAGGTAAAGTGTGTTGGGCAGGTTAATTGTGCTAGTTAGGGCGAGTCTACTGATTAGGCTCAGTGTGCTGGTCTAATTAAGCGAGTTGGTTTAAGTTGACGGTGCTGTTAAGTGTATTGGATGGATTGAGTGTGCTAGTTAGGATGAGCGTGCTGATTACGTTGAGTGCGCTGGCTAGGTTGAGCGAGTTGATCATAGATGACGGCGCGGTTATGTCTGCTGGATGGGTTGAGTGTGCTGGTTATGTTGAGCCAGTTGGACAAGGTTTTGAGTGCTGGATATGTCAAGTGTGCTGGTTAGGTTGAGTGAGCTGAACGTATGTTGCTTAGGATGAGAAAGCTGGTTACGTTCTCTAAATCAGGTATTGAATACAGTGATTCATATGTCAATTTTGTGAACTTGTAGATAAAGAAAAGAGAATGATATTTGTATTTCTCTTTTGACACAAAGTCTTCAAGAGTGGATACAAAAACGTTGCTTCAAAAACGTTCAACATCGCTGCATTTATAGGTAAGATTTCTCGTTGTCAAGTGTGTGTGAGTATCTCTTGGTTACTTATAAGTACCGCCCGATCGATCGGAGAATCGGGAGGACACGGTTATGAGGTACATGACCATGAGGAAGCGTGTGGACGTGTACGTACAGGCCAGGAGGTGGAGAGGTTCCACCATGCACATCCATCACGTGGATGGTCATTTAGCTCCACCCAGGCCAGCCCAGCCCGCCCGCCCGCTCGCCCGCCCTGATAAGCTCGACTCAGGTGCTCTCAGGTGATGAGCGAAGCGTATCTGACAACAGCGGCGGCGGAGGCGCTGTGAAGAGCGAGGGAAGGAGCGACGGGAGGCGATGTGTTAGAGGGAACGATGCGTCGTGTTGA
The DNA here is from genome assembly GCF_036320965.1 of Panulirus ornatus. NCBI lineage: Eukaryota > Metazoa > Arthropoda > Malacostraca > Decapoda > Palinuridae > Panulirus > Panulirus ornatus. Next base: position 29,387,188 of record NC_092241.1, read on the forward strand.
TAAAATGTTGACGGGAGGAAACGAGAATGGTCGTAATGGTGCTGAATACAGATGTGCCAGGGATGATAATAGGCTATTAATGGATGCCTATATAGGTTAATATTTGCTTAGAATCTTTATGAATGAATGATCATTAATGAAGATGATGATACTCATGACCTTAGTAATCATGAAAGATCATTTGCGATCGTGCGTTAAGAATCACTTGTTGATCCTGGTGAGTGATGCGATGGTTAAAGATAGGGTAATTGAGGAGGGTTGACTGTTCATGGTAATTAAGATGGTGATGAGGGGATCAAGTGATGATGATGAAAACTTTCAAGGTCATGATGATTATAGTGAGGCAGTTATGATACTGGTGAGGAGAGCATCAATTAGTGTTGAGTAATGATGGTAATCGGATTAATGGTGATAATGATTCTAATTAAGATCAAAACTGAAGGATGGGAATGATAACGGACTGCAGCGATAATTCTTGATTCAGATGGGAATGATTTTAAAGATGGCATCATCATCATCATCATCATCGTTATTCATGAAAGTGATTTTGATGGCAGTACCGTTAAGTATAATGAGATGCAGCCGATAATGATGACGCCCGATGAAGCACATCCGGAGAGCGAAAGTCAAAATAGGTTTTTCCTTTCTGACGAAGGCGTCACTCACACGTCGACGAGGAACGGGATTACAGCTCATGAGAAAGGGGAAAGTTTACCTTTAAAAGTAGAAAGAAAAAAAGGACTTGTCATAATTGCCTCGAAAGGCGCGAGAAATGCGGAGATTTCTAAAGCTTAGCGACAGAGGGAAAAAGACAAATGTCAAAACGTCCTACCCTAGAGTTGCCGACGGCTCTGCAACAGTCATGCGACCCTGTGACTCACGAAGTACTTCAACACTTGCCCTGCCGAATGGCAGATGCACTCGATCAATCACCTCTTCGTAGCTGACACTGAAATCACATTTACAGAAAAAAAAGCAAGAGAGCCAATATCCTAGCTTGAGAAAAGTAGTGAAACCAAAGTTACAGTAGGAGAGTTCATGAATCATACTGCTTTAGATTCACATGGATGTGAAATTACCCCTAAATCTGAGGGCAGTAATACATGCAAAGTCGAACGAGTCCCTTGGATAATCGGAGGAAGAAAAGAATCATCAGAATCTAAACAAGATCCCCAGTATCTCGAGGGACGATTCAACTGTTTGCACGATATGGATTCCTAAGAGATCAGACGTTGTGAAGATATCGAGTAAGCTTTGTGCACTTGCGTAATGGTGGAACCGAATTGTCGACAAAGGAAACTGAAAATTGGCGAGGAGTTTTAGGCGAAATATTATGTTTTAAAGGAGTTTATCTCGACTATGTTATATGTATCTCGTAATCCAAATCTACAACTGAGGAGGTAACTGATACGATGAGAGAAAACAATAGACAAAGAAAATGAGAAAAATTGAGAGAGGTTGATGTGTGTAGTATCGGTTTTTCAACGTATGTAAGAATGAGACTTTGTGATGAAGATAAAAGGTCGTTTATAAGCAGGCGGAACGGATAAGGGACAAGACACAATGAGGAAGAATACGTTCGTTGATAAAGAAAGGAAGAGGTATTCATTCATCAGTCATTACGGAAATGAACCAACCAGAGAGGAAACGAAATAAGAAAATAGAGTGAGGGACCTTCGAAACCAGAGCCTTTATGACGAATGATGTGAAAAACTTTCTGGATATCAAGAAACACGACATAAGATTTCTCTATACCTCTGAATCTCTAAATTACTAACCAAAAGTTAGTAATACAGAAAAAAGTTGATGCTGATGGAACCCGAGATTCGAAAATCAGACTGGCAAATAGAGAGAGGACTGTAATGTTCAGGATACTGAAAGAACCGAAAGAAGAAAGATTAGGAAACACTCTGGAGTTGGTAGAAGTCAAAACAATAAGATGATAGTTAGAAGGATTACAACGGCCACTGTTCTTCGAGATCATGGTGGCAGAGTTTTGATTCTTAGACAAAATCAACACGAGCGATAACTGACACAAGTTTATAGAGGTATACTTCCTCAAAACATGAAGGAGGGATGCGTCCGGTCATTAAGCTTTGTTTATGTTGAAGGAATTACAGGTTTCTGAAGAAGGCGTAAAAATATGAAGAGTAATGTTAGTCAGAAAGTGAAACCATGACGGAATCGTTCAAAGCGGAATTAGACTTCAGAACGAGACAGTCAGTAAGGAAGGATTTATCAGCAGAAGAAATAACCATAGAGTCGTCGCTACGGAAAATATATATTAGCTTTGATTTGTTAAAGTTGGCCTAACAACAGAAAACCCTCCCTTAAGAGTGTGCTTAACCTTACATATAGAAAGTGAGTGACGTTTTCGAACAGTGAGTGAAACAGAAAGTGTTCTGAACCCTCTTGTGTTAGGTTTTTTCCAGTCAGCCTCAAAAATGGAGTACTGAATGAAGCGAAAGTCTGAGAGGAGCAGGACACATTATTAAACGTCAGGCGGAGATAGAAAGATAGGCCCTTGAAAAGTCTGCAGAACTTTCCAAGGAAAAATTAGAGGAAAAACGTTGGCAAGCTGAGCCAGTCAGCAACACCATGAATAGTATTTAAGGGAAGGAGGAGGAGGAGGAGGAGGAGAAGTCGGCGGTGGAGGAGGAGCTGCGGTAAATAAAGAGGTGTCGACCTACAAGCGCGGTGTCAGATGAATCAGCTGGAGGCAAATTTGCGTAGCCGTTGCGCGAAGGATTAGAGGTGATAACACATCTTAAGCGTCGGGAGAGTGGTTGTGATGGTCTGCAGCTTGAGAGGTGTGGTTGATAATGAGCTCTAGATAGCAGGAATGGAAGACATGATGGTCTCATCCACCTTCACCATCTATGGAGAAGGATTTCAATCCTGAAGGTTGATATTGTAGTCCCGCTGTTAGAGGATTTCATCGTAAGGATGAAAAGATGTCACAACCTCTTGATATGAATTCGAAAACTAAGAATGATATAAACTGTTTAATCTTAGAATGAAAAGGAATAAGAGAGGTGGAAATATGGAACCAAAGACGTCAAAGTCTGGAGATATAACACCCATAGGACGTTTAGTGGGCGGGCATGTTGGGTTTCAGAAAGCACAAAGGCCTACCTTGAAATGAAAACCTAGATTTTGTTCATAAACAGAGTTAGGCCAAGAACGTGTTGATAAATAATCATAGATGGATCCCCGAGAAAGACTAGCCAGTTGGCGTTCAAGAAGTGAAAGATTGCTAGATACTTTAAATGCTGGTGAAATAAAAGGTAAAGTTATTAGGTCTTAGGAAAGAGCTTAGATCTTGGTATAAGTCAACTGTGTATGATTAGTATTTGTGATTGCTATTTGTGTGTTATGGGGAGAAAATCTTATACTCTTGTTTCCCGTCTCTTGACCCTGCATATGAACTGCCTTTTTACTCCTGTCTGTATACACACACACACACACACACACACACACACACACACACACACACAGCCTAATCCAAGCATCCATGGATCAATCAGACCCGTAAGGGTTGAGGATTACCTGGGTTTGGTTGTGGGCCGGCTTCCGCAACTGAGATTGATCCCAGGTGGACTGACAAAAAGGATTTGACACCGTACCACATAAGAGGTTGGTAGAGAAATTGGATCTCCAGGCAGGAATAACGGGGAAAGTCACTTTACAGGTGATATTAGTGAAAGGGATCAAAGCACCCACGTCAGAGGAGCTTTTTCGAAATGGGCTGGGGTCACCGGTGGCGTGCCTCGGGGTTTAGTGCTTGGGCCATTCCTTTTTCTTGATTTGTGTAAATGATGTGGAGAATAGGTTGGTATCCTCCCTGAATATGTTTGCTGATGATACAAGACTATGAGGGAAGTAAAGAGCGAGGAGAAACGTATCGGCTTGCAGGAGGCTTTAAACAAAGTCCAAAGCTGGTGGGATACATAAAGACATGCGAAGTAATGTGGGTGAAACATAGAGAAAGGCTTCAGTACAAATACTATCTAGCAGGGAACAATAAGCTGCAGGAATTGGTGTGTAAAAGAAACTTGGGAGTCGACAATGTACCAAACCTGTCGCCAGAGAGACACTCCAGAACAGTAAAGGTACCTAACGTGTCCTCAGAGCTTCACTTCAGAACAGTAAAGAATACAAACATGAAGATTGCATTCAGGCACGAGGATAAAGACGTATTCAGCGAGTTGTTCACGTCCTACAGGCACGAGGATAAAGACGTATTCAGCGAGCTGTTCACGTCCTGCAACACGCATTTTAATTAGGTCATTACACTTAAAGAGGCGAAAAGACCTGATACAGAAGGTCCAGAGGAGAGCAACAAAGACGGTTTCTGGATAAAGAGAACTGGCTGCAGCGAAGTGGTTAGAGGCCGGTAACTTCTCCAGCATGGAAGAAAAACGAGTGAGTGAGACGTATTCACAACCTTTTAAGTTTTTATTTCGGTTGGATGACGTCAACAGCAAACAATTCTTCGAGAGATGCAGAGACAGAATAAACAGTGGCCATTACATGAAACTAAATGAGAAACTTATGCGACAAGGTTTAAAGAAGCTTCCAACTGTTATGGTGCAAGAACAATGAATGATTGGATTAAACTGAGTTAGAAAATTATTAAACCCGACAGTTTGTAGTTGTTCAAAAAAAGTTTTATCATGGTCGGAAATGTGCAAAAGAAGAGCTTGCCCTACATATGTAAAATTTCCTCCACGAATCATGACCATGTAGGTAATTACATTTCTCCCATGAACCTCCACTCTTTCATCTTAACCAACCTTCCCTCCTTCTCTCTCTCTCTCTCTCTCTCTCTCTCTCTCTCTCTCTCTCTCTCTCTCTCTCTCTCTCTCCGCTCCAGTGAATAAAAACTAACTTGTTCAACGGGTTCGTCTCTAACTAACCATTAATACAGCAACAACAACGGAGGAAGAGAAAAAAAAAAAAAGAATGTCTGGGCAGCAATACGAATCATGGAAAGGTCGTTCAGGTCAGGTTTAGCTCAATATGGGTCGGGGTCACACGTAAGGAGCCCCCGCTAGAGCGGGTTCGTTTACTGCCTCATTAATAATACCAAAAGACTCATTAATAACCAGCTTGTTTGAGCTTATGTTTCTGCTTTACTTGTAGATGCGCTCCTCTGTGTTAGCTACGTGCATTTTCATGATGGATTCCAAAGGTATATTTGGTCGTCCATCAGGTGTTGATATGGTCTTCAGTCTTTGCTTATTTTGATCAATATCTTGTTGTTTAATTTGAGCATCTATGTGAATACCTGCTAGACGTATCCTCCTAACCTTCATTTCAACAGCATTCCTAACAACGTTGACGGATATCGCCTACATATCTTTTTTTTAATATAGTTTGTTAGGGAATTTAATTTTGCTTAAAAGATTAGACCAACTTGTTCATGGCTCATGAATTTAAGAAACTGTTGAGAATATAGTATCGTCCAAATTTATGTTATTCGGTGCCGATAGCTTTTCACGAACGTCATGACAGTCCATTTGATGTCTCATTTATATATACTTACTAAATAGATATGACGTATTCCCTGCGTGGTAACTGAGGTAAATAGGTACAAACGTAAGAAATCTTCCATTAAGCCAAAATCGTTGAAGAAAATGACATACCCTATAAAAGCACAAGTCATGTATGAGCATTGCCTCCGCCTCCTGGCATCCCCAGTTGAAGGGGAACATTACATAAACAAATTCATGGGTCTAGAAAATCTTCCACTTTATAATCGTGTGGACTAAGGGTCTTACCTGAACCCAGCTGACCTGACCCAGTTCTTAGTGAGAGGATACTGGAAGACTTGGAATTGAAATTTGTAAGAAAATCTTTAGCTTACATCAGTTCACTACACTCCTTGTAATCTAATATATGATTGATAAATGTAAAATCATGCAAACGCTTTAATACCTGATAAGTTTCAACTTTCCCCGGCAAGTTTTTGTCCACTGGGGAAGGGTTGGGGTAAAGGCCTTAAGCCAATTTCTTTCATGTTTACTAAACTGTATTTACCTCTCATGCGCTTACTTCTTAAAGGCCCAAATCCCATTGGTATGTTTTCCCTTGCAACATTCGTCCTCTTCTTCAGCCATTTAGACACGTTCATAGTTCTGCCATGTCTCCACCTTCCCAGCTGTCTATAGAGATGTCTTTTTGGTTTCACAAATGCATCATTGTGTCCACTGTTGCCCACGCTTTCCCTTGCTGTGCACGGTGATTCAGTATCTCCAGCAGACTGTAAAAGATGGTTTTATATCCCTCGCGCATCTCTCACTAATACTCTTGGTAATAAGAACATGTTAAGAGATGAATATTGCCCGCAGTACAAGACCATTTCGGTGTCTAGTGACTTATGAAATGCTTTCATTTGCATCATGCCTTCAAGTTTGTCCTGATTGTAGAGGATTTATGCTTCCTCGAGGCGTAGGACATGATTACCAGTCGACAAGACGTTTCATATATCCACCAGTCTGATAAAAGAACACAATATCACTCTCTACACTAATAAGAATAATGTAAAATGTTTTTGCCTTTGCGTTCTAAGCCTTTCATTTGATCACAAACATTTCGACATTACTCTTTTAAACGACAACAGCATTTTCCCCAATGTCTTTCTGGTCACAGCCACGTTTTATAGAGTGCGTGAGAGATTTTTTAGCCACTGTGATAGTCCACATACATGTTCGTCCTTTATCAGGGACTCCTGCTTCCTCTGTACCCGTCACCAAACTCCTTAAGACCCGCCCTACAGCCAGGAACGGTACTGCATATACGGTACGTTCTGTGATGCGCAGCGATAACGTTATTTCATCTTTTCTGTTTATATTATGTTAGCTGAGACGGCATGGGTAAACTGGAGCCCTAATCAATGCCATTTCATTAACGTTATAAATCTATATGTAAACTCTAGCCTAAGCCAAACCCTCAATTCATCGATCAACCCTTAAGGGAGGATGAACAGCTGGGTTGACTGTGGATCGATTGCCGCGATCAGGATTTCATCTTTTATATTATGTGAGCTGAGACGGCATGGGTAAACTGGAGCCCTAATCAAGGCCATTTCATTAACGATATAAATCTATATGTAAACTCTAGCCTAAGCCAAACCCTCAGTTCATCGATCAACCCTTAAGGGAGGATGAACAGCTGGGTTGACTGCGGACCGTTTGCCGCGATCGGGATTCATACCTATTTGCTCGACCCCTGGCGGCCCATGAATGCATCACGGTCATGTCAATATAGTTCTTACGTACTAGTCTCATATACAACCTAATGATGTTGTTACTGATGATGGATATCTTCAACGATAAATTGCCTGATTTCATTCATCATCAATATTCCTGAAGTGAAGGTTTCCTTCCAATTTCATTTTCCTCTGTTGGAACTTCTGGCTTACGAAACGAACCAAAAGTAATAAAACATTAGTCTGAGTACCAGGCCATACCGGGCAAATGGATCACGACCGACTATAAGTAACTGTATCCTCTCCTTTCTATATTATAAGTAACTATGTTCTTTCTAAAGTATAAGTAACTGTATGTTCTCCTTTTTAAATTAACACCACAGGACACTCAGAAAAAGTCTATTCATTACATTTTCTCGACATGGTAACATGAGTTTAAGCAAACTTTGGAGACAGCATCTTTCTACTTCATAATATAATTTCTTTTTTTTTCACAGTGCTGTCCTAACGTTGCTGATAAATGTCCTTGAATATGTTTCATTATTTTACAAGACTAAAGATTACTGAGTCATTCATTCCTATGAGTCTACGGAGAAAAGGAAACACGATAAGGTTCCCAAGTGCACTTTCGTGTAATAATTACATCATCAGGGGAGACACAAGAGAGAAATATAAGTCAGTTGATATACATCGAAGAGACGAAGCTAGGACGCCATATGTTTACTAAATGGCGTCCTAGCTTCGTCTCTTTGATGTATATCAACTGACTTATATTTCTCTCTTGTGTCTCCCCTGATGATGTAATTATTACACGAAAGTGCACTTAGGAACCTTATCGTGTTTCATTTTCCCCGTGGACTCATAGGAATATCTTGATCACGCGCAAAATCGTGATCCTTCCCAATATATATATATATATATATGGTTGTTTAATTTGTTTATGGATGGGGTTGTAAGGGAGGTAAATGCAAGAGTCCTGGAAAGAGGGGCAAGTATGAAGTCTGTTGGGGATGAGAGAGCTTGGGAAGTGAGTCAGTTGTTCGCTGATGATATAGCGCTGGTGGCTGATTCATGTGAGAAACTGCAGAAGCTGGTGACTGAGTTTGGTAAAGTGTGTGGAAGAAGAAAGTTGAGAGTAAATGTGAATAAGAGCAAGGTTATTAGGTACAGTAGGGGTGAGGGTCAAGTCAATTGGGAGGTGAGTTTGAATGGAGAAAAACTGGAGGAAGTGAAGTGTTTTAGATATCTGGGAGTGGATCTGTCAGCGGATGGAACCATGGAAGCGGAAGTGGATCATAGGGTGGGGGAGGGGGCGAAAATTTTGGGAGCCTTGAAAAATGTGTGGAAGTCGAGAACATTATCTCGGAAAGCAAAAATGGGTATGTTTGAGGGAATAGTGGTTCCAACAATGTTGTATGGTTGCGAGGCGTGGGCTATGGATAGAGATGTGCGCAGGAGGATGGATGTGCTGGAAATGAGATGTTTGAGGACAATGTGTGGTGTGAGGTGGTTTGATCGAGTAAGTAACGTAAGGGTAAGAGAGATGTGTGGAAATAAAAAGAGCGTGGTTGAGAGAGCAGAAGAGGGTGTTTTGAAATGGTTTGGGCACATGGAGAGAATGAGTGAGGAGAGATTGACCAAGAGGATATATGTGTCGGAGGTGGAGGGAACGAGGAGAAGAGGGAGACCAAATTGGAGGTGGAAAGATGGAGTGAAAAAGATTTTGTGTGATCGGGGCCTGAACATGCAGGAGGGTGAAAGGAGGGCAAGAAATAGAGTGAATTGGAGTCATGTGGTATACAGGGGTTGACGTGCTGTCAGTGGATTGAAGCAAGGCATGTGAAGCGTCTGGGGTAAACCATGGAAAGCTGTGTAGGTATGTATATTTGCGTGTGTGGACGTGTGTATGTACATGTGTATGGGGGGGGGGGGGGTTGGGCCATTTCTTTCGTCTGTTTCCTTGCGCTACCTCGCAGACGCGGGAGACAGCGACAAAGTATAAAAAAAAAAAAAAAAAAAAAAAAAAAAAAAAAATATATATATATATATATATATATATATATATATATATATATATATATATATATATATATATATATATATATCGAGGACCGGCCAATGGCCTGGCCCTGGTTGTGATCTGGTTGTTTCTATTACACCACGAATATACCGACTTCCCAAGTTTAAATGTAAACATACCAGATCAGATGGTTCAGCCGTGAAAGTCTTTCGACATGGGAACAACATGAGTTAGAAATTGTTAGAATGTGAATGGACTCAAACGTATGTACCATATATGCTGTGAATAGGAAGGATCTTCTTGCTTAGAATTGGTTATCAGTGTGAGAATAAAGCAGTATAGAATAATGGAAACAGGTTCTTGATAAATAGAATAAATCTAACGTTTGAATGTGACATAAGAGTAACGGGGTAGGAAGAATAGTCCCACATAGTCATGTAATCGTCCCTAACCTCTTAACATTCTGTGGGACTGGGACTGAAAATCCCACTTCTGCCCGAATAGACAGAACCCCCTCCCCCTCCTCCCTTCTCCCCCTGTAGATAGATATGGAAATTACTGATAACAGATAGATGGAAAATGAGGTACTTTTAAGTGAAATGGATGAATTGCATGTAGGGGATTCAAAAGGATTCTTTAGCTTGTCCAAATCTAGTGCCACTCAGTGTTCTGAAAGCATCTATTGTTGTTTTTTGGTGTCGGAAAGCAAATCCTTATCATCAAACTTACTCTGAAGATTTTGTCCCGTTAGATTATAGTGTAGGTTTTATCTTTGAATTAACTCTTAGAGTCTCTCTCTCTCTCTCTCTCTCTCTCTCTCTCTCTCTCTCTCTCTCTCTCTCTCTCTCTCTCTCTCTCTCTCTCTTCCCCCAGCACACGACAGAACAAGTCCGCCATAATTCAGGTGTGGGAGAAGCCACTTGCCAGACCATAATGGCACCTCGGGTCACGCAGGAGGTGGCGGTCCATAAGGATATTACTCAGCTTTTATATTCATGAGGGCGGGGTCGGGCTGCCTACTCCGGTTACAGCATGTAGCTGTTGCTCTGTGTGTGTGTGTGTGTGTGTGTGTGTGTGTGTGTGTGTGAGCCAGTCCGGTTGGTGAGAATTCTCTTTGCGTGGTGTTCCCTGTGAGGCAGGAACATAACCAGGTATCCAGCGTGGGTAAGCATTAAGCAACGTGTTCTTGCCAGTGTGACGGGAGCTGTGTAACCATGACCACATGATCCACCTCGGAAGGCTGTCTGTACGGAAGTGTCCTGATGACTGTGTGTGGTTACTACACATGTGCATCCTAGCAAGTGTCCTGGTGACTGTGTGTGGTTACTACACATGTGCATCCTAGCAAGTGTCCTGGTGACTGTGTGTGGTTACATGTGCATCCCAGCAAGTGTCCTGATGACTGTGTGTGGTTACTACACATGTGCATCCTAGCAAGTGTCCTGGTGACTGTGTGTGGTTACATGTGCATCCCAGCAAGTGTCCTGATGACTGTGTGTGGTTACTACACATGTGCATCCTAGCAAGTGTCCTGGTGACTGTGTGTGGTTACATGTGCATCCCAGCAAGTGTCCTGATGACTGTGTGTGGTTACTACACATGTGCATCCTAGCAAGTGTCCTGGTGACTGTGTGTGGTTACATGTGCATCCCAGCAAGTGTCCTGATGACTGTGTGTGGTTACTACACATGTGCATCCTAGCAAGTGTCCTGGTGACTGTGTGTGGTTACATGTGCATCCCAGCAAGTGTCCTGATGACTGTGTGTGGTTACTACACATGTGCATCCTAGCAAGTGTCCTGATGACTGTGTGTGGTTACTACACATGTGCATCCAGTGACTGTGTGTGGTTACTACACATGTGCATCCCAGCAAGTGTCCTGATGACTGTGTGTGGTTACTACACATGTGCATCCCAGCAAGTGTCCTGATGACTGTGTGTGGTTACTACACATGTGCATCCCAGCAAGTGTCCTGGTGACTGTGTGTGGTTACTACACATGTGCATCCCAGCAAGTGTCCTGATGACTGTGTGTGGTTACTACACATGCGCATCCAAGCAAGTGTCCTGATGACTGTGTGTGGTTACTACACATGCGCATCCAAGCAAGTGTCCTGATGACTGTGTGTGGTTACTACACATGTGCATCCAAGCAAGTGTCCTGATGACTGTGTGTGGTTACATGCGCATCCCAGCAAGTGTCCTGATGACTGTGTGTGGTTACTACACATGTGCATCCTAGCAAGGGTCCTGATGACTGTGTGTGGTTACTACACATGCGCATCCAAGCAAGTGTCCTGATGACTGTGTGTGGTTACATGCGCATCCCAGCAAGTGTCCTGGTGACTGTGTGTGGTTACTACACATGTGCATCCTAGCAAGGGTCCTGATGACTGTGTGTGGTTACTACACATGCGCATCCAAGCAAGTGTCCTGATGACTGTGTGTGGTTACTACACATGTGCATCCAAGCAAGGGTCCTGATGACTGTGTGTGGTTACTACACATGTGCATCCCAGCAAGTGTCCTGATGACTGTGTGTGGTTACTACACATGTGCATCCCAGCAAGGGTCCTGATGACTGTGTGTGGTTACTACACATGCGCATCCAAGCAAGTGTCCTGATGACTGTGTGTGGTTACTACACATGTGCATCCAAGCAAGGGTCCTGATGACTGTGTGTGGTTACTACACATGCGCATCCAAGCAAGGGTCCTGATGACTGTGTGTGGTTACTACACATGTGCATCCTAGCAAGTGTCCTGGTGACTGTGTGTGGTTACTACACATGCGCATCCAAGCAAGTGTCCTGATGACTGTGTGTGGTTACTACACATGTGCATCCTAGCAAGTGTCCTGGTGACTGTGTGTGGTTACTACACATGTGCATCCTAGCAAGTGTCCTGGTGACTGTGTGGTTACTCCACATGCCTATCCCAGCCGCCAACAGCCCTCCCCTCCTGTATTGGTGACTTCTGGGATCTCTTGAAATGCCAAATGATCGACCAAAGGTGTATTAACCCCACTTCGTAATGGTGATAGCAATTTTGATCATCTCGCCTTCAAGGTAAATGTACAAAGAATTTGTATAGATTGATTGACAGATGCATTTTAGAAAGCAGACCAGTAATAATGAAACTCATTTTCTCTGAAACATTGAAAGAAGAGTAAATATTTTCAATGTATATGATGTACGACAAGTATTAGCGTACACCATGATAGATAAAACCAGATTGATGGAGGGGGAAAATTTCACCATCACCCTAAAGATTTCTTCAGCATCTTGATTTATCTTAACGCTGCTCCTTTGCCAGCTCGGCTTGTGACCTGTTTTAATGGGGGACCTCCCTCGACGCCACAGACATTGTTGCTCAGTCATCATCAAAGATGAAGAATATGACGATATTAAATGGCAAGCCTCCTTTCGTCAGAACTGTGTGTGTGTGTGTGTGTGTGTGTGTGTGTGTGTGTGTTCAGTCCTCCAACGTACAGTATGTTGAAAAATCTTGCAGTACATTGTATGAAGACCACTGGCTCTCGTCTGTCATCAGTAGGTGCACACATAGTTCACCAGCCCAGCCAATAGATAGACTTAGCCATACTTCCGTAGTTGGCCTTTGTGTGTGTGTGTGTGTGTGTGTGCTACGGAAGGGAGTTTTACATTCGTGTTACCCCGTCACTTAACCTCGTATGTATATACACCATGTATGTACGCGCACACATCTCAGCCTAAGCCAGGTAACCAACCATCGACCGGCCCCCGAGGGGAGCACGGTCAGCTGGGTTGGCCATAGACCAACTGGCCGCGCCCAGAACTCGAACCCAGGGTCGGTCACTTGTGTGAATCATGATCACCGACATTAACCACTACACCACGGTAGCATGTACGTGCGTGTGTGTGTGTGTGTGTGTGTGTGTGTGTGAGAGAGAGAGAGAGAGAGAGAGAGAGAGAGAGAGAGAGAGAGCTTCCTTACATCTGAGGCTCGACGTTGAACCTAACACCATCATTCCTAATTGCATGTCACACACACACACACACACACACACTCCTCCCAGCAGCCTGGCCGTGGACGCTCACGTCCCACTCTACCAGTACCCCTCACCGCCTGCCGGCGGGCCACGTCTCGCAGCCAAGTAGCCTACAAAAACAATCTGATTCCGACCCCCGCCAGTACCCGAAGCCAATTACTGGCAGACTCACTTGGTATTCATGTTAAGGCCCTGCCCGTCAGGAGGCAACTCTTGGCGGCGCTGTTGTGGTAAGGTTGCCCTTAAGAGCCAAAACGGTAGCGGTGTTCACTCGGGTCGTTCCATCACTCTTTGCCTCTCTGTATAAGGCATCCTCGGATCCGTTTCTCTGATTAGTATATAATGCCAGAAGAAGAGTTCAAGTCCTATCTCTGCACTTAAGGAGTGGTTGGTGCTTAATTTGATCTGTGACTCGTAGGGCAAAGAGCACAGAGTGCTAATCTTTCAGTAAAGTTTGCCCTGTTATGAACGCTATCACTCGTATGTTACAGTAAAGCATTTTTTTTTTTTTGTGAGGCTTGGGGCACTCTTACACGTAAGAGATATTGAGAGAGGAGAAAAAGTTTGGCTCTCACAAGTTTATCTCTTGAGGCTGTATGCTGTGGTGCACACCTTTCTCAAGTCTCTTTATAACGTTCACAATTAAGCTCATTTCCTTTTATCTCCCTCTCCCTTTACGACTCTCTCTCTCTCTCTCTCTCTCTCTCTCTCTCTCTCTCTCTCTCTCTCTCTCTCTCTCTCTCTCTCGTAGCAAGGAAGTGGGAGCGTGTGTACGTTCCGTCTTAAGAACTCAAGTGACGCTACTTATCTCTTCTTGGTTGAGGCAATGTTTACGCTACACTTCATGTGCTGTGTTAGCGTAGCTCAGCTTTGTGACTAAGCTGTGTCATCATGAGTAAAGTGATCACTATAGGTAGATCGTTCCTGATATGATGACGGACTGAGATGTAATTTCATCTTTGTTTTATACTCATCATACACGATCTTTCATTCTCCCTCCCACAGAAAACAAATATTTTATCTTTTATTTTTTTATCTTGATCGATTATGATTGATTCCATTTTTCACACCTGCTACTCAAGTTTTGCACTTCAATTTCTAGCTACTTTTTTTTTTCTAGCAATTTCTGGACAGCCTGTCTTCATTTCTTTCCCTGATTTCATGTGTTCCCCTGAAATCTTTTATCATTTTTTTTTCTTGATATGACGACGTTTGCTTATATTGTCTTGGTCATGATAGAAACGGAGGATCTAATGAATTTTTCTTGGTAATCTTTACTGCTGCCAACCTTATTATATTTTATCGCTAACATGCTGTAGCTAAGGTTAAGAATACATAGTGTGAACACAGATAAGATAAAACTTCCTACAGATAGGCTCTTCTGGTGTTGTGATTAGCGTTGCTCTGTATAAGACACACTTAGTACCATCTGGGCTCGAATCTAGGAATGGGAAATGAGCCCACAGCCAACCCAGCTGTCCATCCTCCCCTTAGGGCAGGTTGATATATGGGCACATAGCGTAGGCTAGGATATATAAGTATATATTGTGTATATGAGATGGCCATGATTAGGACGTCCAGTTCCCCCTACCATCTCAGGTATCATAAAAAAGAGTGGCATGGGCAACTGTTATGGTGTATCAGTTAGCGTGTATAACCGTAACGCATTCATTGGCCCCCTAAGCGTCGGGTGCATAGGTTCGAATCCTGATTGCGGTAGTCGATCCACAGTCAATCCTACCTTAACGTTCATATTCCTACCATAAGTCGGCTGTGTAAGAGCAGATTCAAGTAAATTTCTACTTTTTACGCTACATGATTGAAGAAGCTCTGGAGCAGTCAATGAGATGTGAGTGTTCATTCATGTGAGGGAACAGACAGTAGATTGTTGACCAGTGCGTATACAGCGTATTTGTGTTGACTGACACGAGAGATTTGTCTGTCCCAAGTAAAACAAACTACATCATTTGCAAGGAATTCTGTAATTATACTGGTGTCATTATTAAAGGCTGTTCTTCATCAACATTTACCTTCCTGATCACCCCACCCACAATCATGGAGAAATGACACACCACTACCCCACACACAACCATGGAGAAATGACACGCTACTACCCCACCCACAACCATGGAGAAATGACACGCCACTACCCCACCCACAGCCATGGAGAAATGACACGCCACTACCCCACCCACAACCATGGAGAAATGACACGCCACTACCCCACCCACAACCATGGAGAAATGACACGCCACTACCCCACCCACAACCATGGAGAAATGACACACACTACCCCACCCACAGCCATGGAGAAATGACACGCCACTACCCCACCCACAACCATGGAGAAATGACACGCCACTACCCCACCCACAACCATGGAGAAATGACACGCTACTACCCCACCACAACCATGGAGAAATGACACACCATTACCTGCAGACCAACCTTCACTTGGAACCATTCACTCTCCTCGTTTCCTACTCGTACACGTCTTGCACCCTTGATAGAATTAGAAATCACTGCTTCCAGCAGCTTTCCTACCACACTCTATCAACCCTATCATATGGTTTCTCTAGATCCATAATTGCCCCATACAAATCCCTCCATTCCTCTAAGTATTTCTCATAATCATACTTCAAACTAAACGCCAGATCTAAACATCCTCTACTACTTCTGAAACCAGTATTCCTCCCCAATTTCATGCTCTGTCCATGCCTTCACCCTCTCACTCACTAATAACCTACCATACAACTTACCACACACACACACACACACACACACACACACACACACACACACACACACACACACACACATGTATCTGTCTTTCTATTTATCTGTCTATCTATCTATCTATATATCTATCTATCAATCTATCTATCTGTCTGTCTATCTATCTATCTATATATATATATATATATTTTTTTTTTTTTTTATACTTTGTCGCTGTCTCCCGCGTTTGCGAGGTAGCGCAAGGAAACAGACGAAAGAAATGGCCCAACCCCCCCATACACATGTATATACATACGTCCACACACGCAAATATACATACCTACACATCTTTCCATGGTTTACCCCAGACGCTTCACATGCCTTGATTCAATCCACTGACAGCACGTCAACCCCGGTATACCACATCGCTCCAATTCACTCTATTCCTTGCCCTCCTTTCACCCTCCTGCATGTTCAGGCCCCGATCACACAAAATCTTTTTCACTCCATCTTTCCACCTCCAATTTGGTCTCCCTCTTCTCCTCGTTCCCTCCACCTCCGACACATATATCCTCTTGGTCAATCTTTCCTCACTCATTCTCTCCATGTGCCCAAACCACTTCAAAACACCCTCTTCTGCTCTCTCAACCACGCTCTTTTTATTTCCACACATCTCTCTTACCCTTACGTTACTCACTCGATCAAACCACCTCACACCACACATTGTCCTCAAACATCTCATTTCCAGCACATCCATCCTCCTGCGCACAACTCTATCCATAGCCCACGCCTCGCAACCACACAACATTGTTGGAACCACTATTCCTTCAAACATACCCATTTTTGCTTTCCGAGATAATGTTCTCGACTTCCACACATTCTTCAAGGCCCCCAGAATTTTCGCCCCCTCCCCCACCCTATGATCCACTTCCGCTTCCATGGTTCCATCCGCTGCCAGATCCACTCCCAGATATCTAAAACACTTCACTTCCTCCAGTTTTTCTCCATTCAAACTCACCTCCCAATTGACTTGACCCTCAACCCTACTGTACCTAATAACCTTGCTCTTATTCACATTTATTCTTAACTTTCTTCTTCCACACACTTTACCAAACTCAGTCACCAGCTTCTGCAGTTTCTCACATGAATCAGCCACCAGCGCTGTATCATCAGCGAACAACAACTGACTCACTTCCCAAGCTCTCTCATCCCCAACAGACTTCATACTTGCCCCTCTTTCCAAAACTCTTGCATTTACCTCCCTAACAACCCCATCCATAAACAAATTAAACAACCATGGAGACATCACACACCCCTGCCGCAAACCTACATTCACTGAGAACCAATCACTTTCCTCTCTTCCTACACGTACACATGCCTTACATCCTCGATAAAAACTTTTCACTGCTTCTAACAACTTTCCTCCCACACCATATATTCTTAATACCTTCCACAGAGCATCTCTATCAACTCTATCATATGCCTTCTCCAGATCCATAAATGCTACATACAAATCCATTTGCTTTTCTAAGTATTTCTCACATACATTCTTCAAAGCAAACACCTGATCCACACATCCTCTACCACTTCTGAAACCACACTGCTCTTCCCCAATCTGATGCTCTGTACATGCCTTCACCCTCTCAATCAATACCCTTCCATATAATTTTATATATATATTATCCCTAAGATAGGGGATAAAGAATTCTACTCACGTATTCCCTGCGTGTCGTAGAAGGCGATTAAAAGGGGAGGGGGAGGGGGGTGGGGGTTGGAAATTCTCCCCTTCAGTTTTTAATTTTGCAAAATGGCGAATGTAAATATATATATATATATATATATATATATATATATATATATATATATATATATATATATATATATATATATATATTTATTTATTTATTTATTTATTTATTTATCTTTATTTTGCTTTGTCGCTGTCTCCCGCGTTTGCGAGGTAGCGCAAGGAAACAGACGAAAGAAATGGCCCAACCCACCCCCATACACAATGTATATACATACACGTCCACACACGCAAATATACATACCTATACTTCTCAATGTACACATATATATACACACACAGACACATACATATATACCCATGTACACAATTCACACTGTCTGCCTTTATTCATTCCCATCGCCACCTCGCCACACATGGAATACCATCCCCCTTCCCCCTCATGTGTGCGGGGTACCGCTAGGAAAAGACAACAAAGGCCCCATTCGTTCACACTCAGTCTCCAGCTGTCATGCAATAATGCCCGAAACCACAGCTCCCTTTCCACATCCAGGCCCCACACAACTTTCCATGGTTCACCCCAGACGCTTCACATGCCCTGATTCAATCCACTGACAGCACGTCAACCCCGGTACACCGCATCGATCCAATTCACTCCATTCCTTGCCCTCCCCCCACCCTCCTGCATGTCCAGGCCCCGATCACACAAAATCTTTTTGTATATATGTATATATATATATATATATATATATATATATATATATATATATATATATATATATATATATATTTATATTTATTATACTATTCGCCATTTCCCGCATCAGCGAGGTAGCGTTAAGAACAGACGACTGAGCTTTTGAGGGAATATCCTCACTTGGCCCTCTTCTCTGTTCCTTTTTTTGGAAAATCAAAAACGAGAGGGGAGGATTTACAGCACCCCGCTCCCTCCACTTTTAGTCACCTTCTACGACACACGGTTAATACGTAGGAAGTATTCTTTCTCCCCTATCCCCAGGGATAATATATATATGATATATATATATATATATATATATATATATATATATATATATATATATATATATATATATATATATATATTCATTTATATATTATACTTTGTCGCCGTTTCCCACGTTAGTGAGGTAGCGCAAGGAAACAGACGAAAGAATGGCCCAACCCACCCACATACACATAAACGCCCACACACGCACATATACATACCGATACATTTCAACGTATACATACATATACATACACAGACATAAACATATATACACATGTCCATATTCACACATGCTGCCTTCATCTATTCCTGCCGCCACCCCGCCACACATGAAATGGCACCCCCTTCCCCCGCGTGCGCGCGAGGTAACACTAGGAAAAGACAACAAAGGCCATATTCGTTCACACTCAGTCTCTAACTGTCATGTGTAATGCACCGAAACCACACACACACACACACACACACACACACACACACACACACACACACACACACAAACATGTATATATATACATATATATATATATATATATATATACATATATATATATATATATATACAGAGAGAGAGAGAGAGCCTTGATTAGGGTCACAGTTGCTCGTGTAGCTGCTAACATAAAAAGAAACAGTCTCATGTAAGTCTTCATTGAAGAGAGCTGGGATTCATTTATCCTCCCAATCAGCGCGAGCTTGAAAATTAACTAGTATCACCAACTCATCTATTTCTCCGAAAATCCCACGACATAGAAAGATACATTATTCACTTCATGGAGCCTACACGGCTGCACCCAGAGAACATTGTTCACATCAATCTCCAAAGAGCATATCTCATCGCTGCCTGAGGTAGTAGGATTTTCCACAAGCCTAAGGCAGGCGGTCACACACGAACACATCACTAGGCCAACTCGTACATAACCTTTCCTACTTTACTTTCCAGTATCATTGGTCGAAGTCCCGAATCGAGAACTACTGTTGCGTACGTTCATTAACAAAGGATGCTATACTAAACGGTGTCGTGCGTGAGTAACACTTCTTCAAGAGGAGTAAATCTATCATCGATTACGTGTGCATCAACGTGCATAACTGTAGCCGTGAGTGAGGCGTATGCTTCCTGCCCCTCCCCTCGCTATCGTCCCCCCCCCCCCCCCCCACGCACACACACGCACCCACACACCCACAAACGTTCCTTCGTGTAACTTGAGTCACCGGCATAAACCCAGCGCTGCCCACGCTGTCGATACTTTTGCATCGTGGACCACAATAAGCGCGTTCAGATCCCCTTCCAATGGCTGGACTAATAGGAATTTGATTCCTTACCCTCTGTAAAATAACCAGTGGAGGTTCGATAAACAAATGATAGTCACTCGACATGGAATCTAAATCCGGGTCAGAAGGCGTCACTGTTTAATGAACGTCGTAAAGACATTTCACCATGGTGTTCTGAATGAGGCAACATCATCAGATAGTAATTACAGTTACAGATTTTTTCCCCCCTCTCACTCCGTTGTCTAAGCGCGTTATCCATGTAATGATGCAAGACACAGGGGGAAAAAAAATACCAGGTAAACAAGAGTCAGGTCTGGCTGCTCCCCCACAGCCATTAGATAACAGGGTGACTTTGAATCTGAATGCATGTTCGACATATCGTGTGGAGGCATTTATGTGACTTTTAACATATGTAGGTAATAGACCACAAGTCCCATAAATTACAATTACATGCTCAAACAGCTTCATGCCCTGATTCGCAAGCCAAAACGCAGTAATTGCCCGCAACGTAATGATAATGCGAATTTCATGAACTTCGAAACGCACTGAAGATAACAGAAACCTAATTCACTGTGTAAAGCTTGCTCAAGATGTCGGATAATAGAAAGACAGAAGTCTGAACCCAGCAAGTAGTAAAGATTAATGTACATGTTCCAGTAGAGTATTTTGTAATACATAGCATTAACGACGAACAAGTGGCTTAACACTCCTTCATAGAATTAAGCACAGGTTTGCAAAGTCTGGTATCAGAGAACAAGTGAAGGTTCCCAAATGACTGGGTAGTGAAAATCAAGTGAAGATCGCACGCACAGCTAGTCTGCGTCGTCTGAAACATCCTCAATATTCTGGAGGGATAACTCAATAGATACGATTCAATACCACTTAGTCAATAATTGAAGCATTTGAGAGTTTTGACGATAGATCACTCAACACCAATCACTATTTTAACGAAGATAGTTTGATAACATATATCTCTCTTCATGTGATAGCAGAGGAACTCATACCTACAAGCGTGTCTAGAATTTGTTATTATTAGTTCGCGTAGACAAAAGAAAGAAAGAACTACAGCTATTCGTAAACCCTCGGCGTCCATGTCCGTGTCGGTATGAGCATCCACGTGGACCTTGCTTAAGTCTGATGTTCGACACCAGATCTCAGCCTCAATTTGATATACAGACATGTAACTTCCTATGCCGATGCATATTGATGAGACCTTCACCATCCTGAAAAAAAAAAAAGAGAAGAGAAAATGGGTCACCCTGACCGACATATTACGCCTCAGAGGCGATTATTCTCTTTTTTTTGCCTTCGTGGCCAACTTCGACAGAGAGGGTCATGGCTTCCGACCCTACACATCATCGCTGTGCCTCCAACCTGAGTCCTGGACAAAACAGGATTATGCCACTGTATCTTGTGATCTTCGAATCAATATTTCATGCTAGCAAGATTGGAAGGCAGCACAAGCTTTGTTGATTTACAGTCGATATTAACGTTGACTGTTGACACGAAGGATATAAACGTTGACTGTTGACACGAAGGATATAAACGTTGACTGTTGACACGAAGGATATAAACGTTGACTGTTGACACGAAGGATATAAACGTTGACTGTTGACACGAAGGATATAAACGTTGACTGTTGACACGAAGGATATAAACGTTGACTGTTGACACGCAGGATATAAACGTTGACTGTTGACACAAAGACGTTTCGTAAGAATTTCAAATACCGAGGTTGAAAACTCTTGATTGCAGAGAGAAAATGAAAATGTAATTTCCCGAAACGTGGGCCAATAAAAGCGAAGATGTTCATCCAGATCAGTAAGAAATCCTTTGCGGATACATACATACACACACACACACACACACACACACACACACACACACACATATATATATATATATATATATATATATATATATATATATATATATATATATATATATATATATATGAACATAAGATATTCTTGCTTCTGACTGTCTAGGTGATAGATTACTCATCCAGCCAGTGAAAATCTAGCTGTTTAATCATGTTTACCCCCATCATCATTTTCTAGTTTATATAAGATAATCAAGTATTAGTAAACCTGTCATTATGAGACACACACCGCTGCCTCGGATTATGGTACATCATTTATACGATTATCACTCTCTCTCTCCCACTAAATAATGTCTAATGTATGGCTTAATCTGTTTGATGTACCGTATTGTCTTCTTGTACTGAAGGATATGTGGCTGTTTCGTCTTATCCAGCGATATATCAATATATTTACGTATGCAAATATGTCAAAAGTAGTAACATGTGTATTCACAAACATGTGAAGATTTATATTATGATCATCGAGTGAATAAGCATCAGTATCGTAATGAATAAAAAACTGAAAGTTCTATGATTAGTGAGTGAACCAGAAGTAGGCTGAGGAATATCAGTATATATAACTTTGTATTATATTTGATAACTGGATAAATATTTATGAATTCGGGCGCTTATCTATTTATCTATCTATCTATCTATCTATCTATATATATATATATATATATATATATATATATATATATATATATATATATATATATATATATTATATATATATATATAGATATATATATATATAGATATATATATATATAATATATATATATATAGTATATATATATATATATATTTATATATATATATATTTATTTTTTTTTTATTATACTTTGTCGCTGTCTCCCGCGTTTGCGAGGTAGCGCAAGGAAACAGACGAAAGAAATGGCCCAACCCCCCCCCCCATACACATGTATATACATACGTCCACACACGCAAATATACATACCTACACAGCTTTCATGGTTTACCCCAGACGCTTCACATGCCCTGCTTCAATCCCACTGACAGCACGTCAACCCCGGTATACCACATCGCTCCAATTCACTCTATTCCTTGCCCTCCTTTCACCCTCCTGCATGTTCAGGCCCCGATCACACAAAATCTTTTTCACTCCATCTTTCCACCTCCAATTTTGGTCTCCCTCTTCTCCTTGTTCCCATCCACCTCCGACACATATATCCTCTTGGTCAATCTTTCCTCACTCTCCTCTCCATGTGCCCAAACCACTTCAAAACACCCTCTTCTGCTCTCTCAACCACGCTCTTTCTATTTCCACACATCTCTCTTACCCTTACGTTACTCACTCGATCAAACCACCTCACACCACACACTGTCCTCAAACATCTCATTTCCAGCACATCCATCCTCCTGCGCACAACTCTATCCATAGCCCACGCCTCGCAACCATACAACATTGTTGGAACAACCATTTCCTTCAAACATACCCATTTTTGCTTTCCGAGATAATGTTCTCGACTTCCACACATTCTTCAAGGCCCCAGGATTTTCGCCCCTCCCCCACACTTAGTACCTCACTCTCCCTCCTGTGTCTTCTTCCTCCCTATCCTCTTCCGCCACACTTGATACTTCACTCTCCCTCCCTGTGTCTTCTTCCCTCCCTCTCCTCCTCCGCCACACTTAATACGTCACTCTCCATCCCTGTGTCTTCTTCCCTCCCTATCCTCTTCCGCCACACTTGATACCTCACTCTCCCTCCCTGTGTCTTCTTCCCTCCCTCTCCTCCTCCGCCACACTTAATACGTCACTCTCCATCCCTGTGTCTTCTTCCCTCCCTATCCTCTTCCGCCACACTTGATACCTCACTCTCCCTCCCTGTGTCTTCTTCCCTCCCTATCCTCCTCCGCCACACTTAATACCACACTCTCCCTCCCTGTGTCTTCTTCCCTCCCTCTCCTCCTCCGCCACACTTAATACCTCACTCTCCCTCCCTGTGTCTTCTTCCCTCCCCATACCCAGGCTGCAGTATTCTGCTCGTCTCGGATATCACTGTCTATCACTGCTTTCCTTTGTTCTCTCTTCATCATCCTCTCTCTTCCTGCAAGCTTGGATTTCTCTCGACGTGAGGTATGTTTCCTGGGAACATCATCACTTTTTTATTTTCTTCAACAAGAACTTTACTGTACACGTGGAATAAGCTCCCACAACATGCTGTTCCAGAGCAACACCCTTAATATCTTCAGAATTAGGCTTGATCATCATCACCTGCCACTCTTCAGCATTGCGTAATTTTCTTCATCAGTTCTCATTAGATAGTGATATATCATGCGACCTCCTCAACCAGCGATCTCATCCTGGCCATACCACGGTGACTATACCCAACATTGTATAACCCGAGTCGCCTGCTCTGAGGGAGTAAAAATGGAACAGTGTATTATCCTGCCACACCGGGAGTAGTGTATGTAATGGATGTCATGAGGCTGGGAGCTCAGAGTTTGTCCTCACTGTCGTATTCTCTGAAGAAAAAGTAAAGGGATGCATGTCGCTGATGGGATTCATAGCATATGCACGTTCGTTCTACCTTATGACTCTCCTGTTACAGTTTCCTTCAAGCATATTAGTCCTACAAAGGTTTTTTTTCTTCTTTTTTTACCTGTTTTCCGTCGGACGTGTTGGCGGTGGATGGGGAGAGAGCTTTTGCTTTACTACGCTTTTCTTTGACAGCTTTAAAGGGGACTGCATTTTTTTTTCTTTTAAGTAGTGTTAAGGCCAAACCACATCACTTGGGTCTGTGTGGTATATATGTAACACTCTCTCTCTCTCTCTCTCTCTCTCTCTCTCTCTCTCTCTCTCTCTCTCTCTCTCTCTCTCTCTCTCTCTCTCTCTCTCTCTCTCTCTCTCTCTCTCTCTCTCTCTCTCTCTCTCTCTCTCTCTCTCTCTCTCTCTCTCTCTCTCTCTCTCTCTCTCTCTCTCTCTCTCTCTCTCTCTCTCTCTCTCTCTCTCTCTCTCTCTCTCTCTCTCTCTCTCTCTCTCTCTCTCTCTCTCTCTCTCTCTCTCTCTCTCTCTCTCTCTCTCTCTCTCTCTCTCTCTCTCTCTCTCTCTCTCTCTCTCTCTCTCTCTCTCTCTCTCTCTCTCTCTCTCTCTCTCTCTCTCTCTCTCTCTCTCTCTCTCTCTCTCTCTCTCTCTCTCTCTCTCTCTCTCTCTCTCTCTCTCTCTCTCTCTCTCTCTCTCTCTCTCTCTCTCTCTCTCTCTCTCTCTCTCTCTCTCTCTCTCTCTCTCTCTCTCTCTCTCTCTCTCTCTCTCTCTCTCTCTCTCTCTCTCTCTCTCTCTCTCTCTCTCTCTCTCTCTCTATATATATATATATATATATATATATATATATATATATATATATATATATCTCTCTATCTATATAAAATGTAAATATCTATATATATATATATATATATATATATATATATATATATATATATATATATATATATATATATTTATTTTTTTTTATTATACTTTGTCGCTGTCTCCCGCGTTTGCGAGGTAGCGCAAGGAAACAGACGAAAGAAATGGCCCAACCCCCCCCCCATACACATGTATATACATACGTCCACACACGCAAATATACATACCTACACAGCTTTCCATGGTTTACCCCAGACGCTTCACATGCCCTGCTTCAATCCACTGACAGCACGTCAACCCCGGTATACCACATCGCTCCAATTCACTCTATTCCTTGCCCTCCTTTCACCCTCCTGCATGTTCAGGCCCCGATCACACAAAATCTTTTTCACTCCATCTTTCCACCTCCAATTTGGTCTTCCACTTCTCCTCGTTCCCTCCACCTCCTACACATATATCCTCTTGGTCAATCTTTCCTCACTCATTCTCTCCATGTGCCCAAACCATTTCAAAACACCCTCTTCTGCTCTCTCAACCACGCTGTTTTTATTTCCACACATCTCTCTTACCCTTACGTTACTTACTCGATCAAACCACCTCACACCACACACTGTCCTCAAACATCTCATTTCCAGCACATCCATCCTTCTGCGCACAACTCTATCCATAGCCCACGCCTCGCAACCATACAACATTGTTGGAACCACTATTCCTTCAAACATACCCATTTTTGCTTTCCGAGATAATGTTCTCGACTTCCACACATTCTTCAAGGCTCCCAGGATTTTCGCCCCCTCCCCCACCCTATGATCCACTTCCGCTTCCATGGTTCCATCCGCTGCCAGATCCACTCCCAGATATCTAAAACACTTCACTTCCTCCAGTTTTTCTCCATTCAAACTTACCTCCCAATTGACTTGACCCTCAACCCTACTGTACCTAATAACCTTGCTCTTATTCACATTTACTCTTAACTTTCTTCTTCCACACACTTTTCCAAACTCAGTCACCAGCTTCTGCAGTTTCTCACATGAATCAGCCACCAGCGCTGTATCATCAGCGAACAACAACTGACTCACTTCCCAAGCTCTCTCATCCCCAACAGACTTCATACTTGCCCCTCTTTCCAAAACTCTTGCATTTACCTCCCTAACAACTCCATCCATAAACAAATTAAACAACCATGGAGACATCACACACCCCTGCCGCAAACCTACATTCACTGAGAACCAATTACTTTCCTCTCTTCCTACACGTACACATGCCTTACATCCTCGATAAAAACTTTTCACTGCTTCTAACAACTTTCCTCCCACACCATATATTCTTAATACCTTCCACAGAGCATCTCTCTCTCTCTCTCTATATATATAGTGGTGAATAGTAAGTTCTTTTTGTCTTTATGGTTGTTGCGTCGTGGGCATGAAGAGTCTTGGACTAAGATGAAACGGTACTTGTGGTGTTGTAAAGATGGGTGTTGTCCAGAGCGTAGACGGCGGTAAAGTCTGACTCGTGTTTATCTTGGAAGTGTAGCTTCGGATGGGTGTATGGCTGGTGGAATGGAGTGTAAGACTGAGTTGGGAGGGCGGTTGTTTGCAACTTGTTGAGTCACTTCAGTTTCTATCTGCTTTGCCATGGATTTATTTGTGGGGGTTAGGGACATGTGTGAGTGGAGCATGCTGAAGAGCGAGCCAGGAGTAAGCTTTTTGTTTTTACTTGGTTCCTGGCGGTTAGTTATGGAAAGGTTTGGATGGGAGGGATCTGGTGCCACCACATACAACTGAGTGGCAAGCATGTCGAGATAGGATCGTATTGAGAGGATCTTCGTTTCCTTTTGGAGGTGTTGAGTGTTCGTGGTTGCTAGGAAACTAGTGAGTGTTGTGAGTGTGCTAGTCTGTGTAGTGTCGTCTGCATCGTAGCTTAAAGCGGACAGGATGGATTATTTGTAGAGGATGTCTCGGGAACTCTCCTCTGCATGTCCAAGCCTAGCGCACTCAAAGCATCTCTCGCTCCGACTTTCTCTCTCTCAAGGGACGATGTAGGAAATGAATATCTGAATGTGTCTCATAAAACTCGAGGGATGGAGACCATGTGTTCTATCAGAAAAGCCTGATATTATAACATCATCAGATACCTGGGTGTGAATTACGTAGAAAAAAAAGGTAGAAAGCATCACAGTTAGCGATCCCTATGTATAGTGTCTTCGTAAAAGACCGACTCCATAAAGTTGGGAGTGATGTTCTCATCTTAGTGCACGACAGTTTAAGAGCCAAAGGTGACTGTAAAATCAAATGTCGATGCATATAACTCACTGCTTATTGAACCAATAGATAAGACTCCCAACATAATTTCAGTCTATAAACCCCCTAAATTTTGTGAACCTAATCATAGAACTTTGTAAGATAAAATAAGATCCTTAGCGTTTGACAAAGACACTAATTATGGGAGATTTTAACAATCCTAACGTAAACTAGGATATCATGCCAGGCGACCAGGAGGGAAACAGGTTAATTGATTCCTTAGTAAACGGCTTTCTGAATCAAATGGTCCAAGACCCAACGAAAGGAGCTAAATCACTGGGTATCATAATGTCCACAAAGAGGGACCGTATTGATAATTAGGTGGTGACCACTCAAATCACCATAGCTTCAAGAATACAATACTTCCCCTTGAACGAATTAGCATTCCTAGAAATGCAAATAGGTGCTGTGAAAAAGGGGAGACAGGTTGAATGAAAAAAGAATGGTTTGCAAGGTATTTAATATACTGTTCTCAAGTTTTGTCATGACACTGAAAGATGCACAGAGCTAATAGAGAAGGTCCAGAGGAGGCCAACAGAGATGGTACAAGAAATAAGAAAGCTTAGAAGCTGGTAAAGATTAAAGGTCATGAACTTGCTCACATTGGAAAAGAAAAAGAGTGAGAGGTGACCTGACTACGACCTTTGAGTTTTGATACTAAATTGATGAAGTAGACATTGAAGAGTTCTTTGAAAAATGTACGGACTTAGCAGCCAAAGACCAAAACGTAAAATTGAAGAAGAAACTTGTCATCAAGGATGTTAAAGGGATACTTTTACGTAAGAGAAGTGGATGAAGGTATTAGACAAATGAGAACAATGAAAGAGATGGGGCACTGCGAACTGTAAATCTCCCTCCCCGAGTAGTACAATTAGGTAATCACACACGCACGAGAGGGTTACATCATCTCACAAGGGGATCTAAACATACATCCCACAGTTGGTCTTGACATATGACTGATGTAATTCCAATTGAGCAAATATAAGGCCATGAGGATGGGTTAAAGTGAATGAAGACCTCAATATGATTATCATCAGGCTGGAAATAAGTTTCTGGACTCTATGTGTGAGAAGGTCTTGGAAGTCATCAACCCTAGCCTGTAATCAGAGTCCCATATTGATTGAATACTTAAGGAGACGAACTGTCTTCTGGCAAATATTAGAATAGCTTTCAAGAGTATGGATGAAGAGATGTTTAGTAAGCTTTTCATAGGCCAAAATTAGGATATGCTTCTTAAATTAGGTTACCTAACCTAAAAGAAGCACAAAGTGCGAATAGGGAAGGTCCAGTGGAAGGCGTCAAAGATGGTACTGGAAATAAGAATGGCTAGAGGCTTGAATTTGCTTTCCATGGAAGAGAGATGAATGAAGGGTGACTTGATCACAAGCTGTTGTGTGATGTTAGACAAAGAGATGGGGCCCCACAAGTGTAAAACTCCTTCCCTGTGCAGCACAAATGGATAATTACACACACACACACACACACACACACACACACACACACACACTCATTCACACACACACACACACTCATCACACACACACACTCATTCACACACACACACACACACACACACACATACACACTCATTCACACACACACACACTCATTCACACACACACACACACACACACACACACAATGCAACAAACAAGCTAACACACATTTATGTGCTCTCACTCACCAGCACACACATGCACCACCAGTCCCCCATGTGATATTAGTCCCATTATTCATGTTTTAAACCTCGTCCACTCAGATTATCGATTGAGTCCATCTGGTCCTGAACAATGCCCACTCACACACCTCCCTGCAGCGGAACAAGTGAGTTTATAATTTACATATTGCCAAACTATTATCATTATAGTGTAAGTGGCTGTATGCAATTAGAATGTAGGAAAAAAACAAACAAACATATATTTGAGACCAGATTCGAGCAAATACTATCTAGGTGAGATATCTCTAATGTAATAATAGTTGATGCTTTTAAACCTTTAGATTCTGATTGGCTCAAGTTCATGATTTCTGAGCTGATACGTGTATGATGCCGGGTCAACAATCAGCATTCAGATGACCTTTTCAGATCCTCACTTAAATCTCTTGATGTTTTGAATGTCTGTAAAGAACACACTGGTTAGAGGTACAACAACCCCTGTTAGTTAGACCCAGTGAGATTGCTTGGTCACTCATGATATATCTCCTTCTGTGATCTATTTCACCCAGGGACGTCGTTTGAGAAGGTGCAGTTACCTGTATGGTGTTGGCTGGGTCAGGTGGCTGTAACAAGGCAATATGACTCTTCAAGAACTTGGCATTGGGTAGCTTTTATCACTCCTAGGTAGTGTTGGCCACATAAAGGGGCTGTTCAAGACGTAGGTGTCCCCTGTTTTTCGCGATTTTAAGCCACTTTGTCGCAAGTTACATCTTGGGTTGTCGTATAATTACTCTGTTAACAGCGCTACGTAAATCAAACCCTTTGGTAAGTGTTAGCCACATCCAGGTCAGTGTACAGCCATTTAGTCATACGATAGCAATCCCCACGTTAATGTAAAACTATGTAGTCAGTACGAGTATCATCCAGACAACAGCACAGATACTTTGGTCTAACTATGATGACATTAGGATACACACAACCATAGGATACGTACACCTCGTCATTGCTCTTCATCCCTACGTGACTATATACTGTCACCTAGTCGGTGTTGGCGACATCAAGGTGTCTTACCTCTCCCCCATAACCGTGTAACTCTCTCGTGATGGCCACGTACTTTGTACAGAGTTAGATCAAATGTGTCACTAAGGCGTTAAGTTGTTTCAGTGAATCAGAAATCTAACACATCAGTTGCCTGTTGAATTCGTCGAGGCAGAAGTCATGTTGGGCAGGACCTTGACCACTCTGCCTGTACGACCCTTCTTAATTTGAAGTCATAAAAGGTAGTAAACCAAGACAACCATAAAGTGATGTAACGGAGGCCCCTAAAACATTTTCATTGTACCAGTTTTCTGCTTTTGCAGTGAACGATCTAAGCAAGTCTCTTGTACTGCGGGTAGAGTTTAAAGGCATCAGATTGCACGAAGGATCTTGAGATATCAAGATAACTCAGTTTATGACTTGATAGACACGCTGGAGTAAACCGCAGAGCAGTTCATATATAACTATCAAACATTAAACGATCAATTAGGTTCACGAGTGGAAATATGTCTCAGAAATAATGTCTAGTGCATGGGAGACCGAAATCTGAAGATGGTGTATATCTGTATAACCTTTATTTAAAGAAACATATAAAGAAAGTGAAAATGAGAGTCACATTGCCCTACACTTCTACAGGAGGAATGGCGTCTGAAGGCAGGTCTGAACTATGAAGGGTGGACGAAATACTGCAGTTACTTTGCTGGAAAGTTAGAAGGGAGAGCATCTCCTTATGACATACGTTAGAAGGGAGAGCATCTCATTATGACATACGTTAGAAGAGAGAGCAGCTTATTATGACATACGGGATTCTGAATGACCTCACTTGTCAGATTAAGAATAGATTTCTCAAAGTTAGTGTTGATAGGTGTAGGGAACTTTAAATAGGTAGAGTAACAAGAATTGTAGGTAAATATTCATTTATCTAAACGGCGTAAACCACAACTAGAGTTCATTAAGTAAGAAAGCAGCGTGTTTATGGAACTTTAATGTTAATTTCTTAAACATGGTTAAAGCAGTACTTGTGTCTGAGAAACGAGACAATAAGAGTGTTCTTCACTTTTCCTAAGAGCAAATCAGTAATTACAAACAGATAATTACACACACACACAAACACAACACACACACACACACACACACACACACACACACACACACACACACACACACACACAAGATATTTCAGACGACACTGAGATTTTTAGAAAAGATATAAACAGAATACTAAAAGGTCTTGGCCCATACAAGGTTCATGGTCCAGTACATATAAACAGAATACTAAAAGGTCTTGGCCCATACAAGGTTCATAGTCCAGTTGAAATTTCACCATATGTGAGGTCTCTGTGCGTAGATGTGCTAGATAAATCTCTTGAAATACTTTTAAGATGTCGTCGGAGAGAGGCAAAGTGCCAAGAACATTGAAAAGTGCACTGAACTACAGACCGGTTTTAGTGAAGGGTGTAGTCATTAAGGTCCTGGAAAAAATTATTAGAAAGCAAGTAAATGACTTTTTATAGAGAGGAAATTACCTAAGTGAGAGACAGCACGGTTTTATGGAAAGGAGGTCATATGTAGAAATAAAACTTTTAGATTTCTATGAGAGAGTGAGCTCTATTATCCACGAAAGGAAAAGCTAGACTGATTGTTTGTATCTGGACAGCCAGGGCGCATTTGACACCATCCCGCATGAGAGGCTGATTAAGCAACTAGATCGCCAGAAAGGAACCAAAGAGAAAATATCCTTCAGTGGATAGAAGATTATGTCAGTGGAAGGAAACAAAGGACGAATATAAGAGGAAACTTCTCATGATGGGTGTGGATGACCAGCTAAGTACCGTAGAGATCAGTTATAGGACCTTTAATCTTCTTGATCTTTGGAGTTGACTTGTCTGAAGGTGTGGACTTTCTCCCTGATTATGTTTACTTATGACGCAAAGGTCTTGAGGGAAGTTACAATCGAGCAGGATTACATCATCTGAAATGGGGACCTAAACAGACTCCAAAGTTAGTCTGATACATGGTTCATGAAATTCATCCTGAGTACATGTACAGTGACAAGGAGAGGACGAAGTGATAGGAGGCTTTAGTGTGGTTATCATCCAGTAGGAAATGAGCTTCAGGATTCTCTGTGTGCGAGGGAGGACTTGGGAGTCAACATCATCAATAAGCTGTCACCAAAGTCCCAAATTAGGAGAACAGTTTGGGAGAGAAAATATTTTCTGGCAAAATATCAGAGTAGCGTTCATGTATATGGATAAGAGAATATTCCACAAGCTGTTCATATTTAACGTAAGGCTAAAACGAGACTATTTTTCTCAGGTTTGATCACCAAAACTTGATTTCTGAAGGTGTAAACAATGCTGGTGCTCCCTAACATTTCCTTTCACATAATATTGAGTCTGATTTCTTAAGCCCAAAACTAAGTAGAAGCGTAATTCGTTACAATGTTCAAACTTGTGGTTCCAGGTATCCGAAAAGTTCCAAAGGGAGGTCTCGTACCAAGCAGTCAAAATGATGTCGATGTGGTGCTCTTTTCGCACGCATCGCACGAAGAGAAGACTGGAATACTTCAGAAGGTAAAAGCAGCCACTAAGTACTAAGTACGTGCTTGGCAAAGTCTGAAAACAAATGAAAAAAAAAAAGAATCTATTTAGGTTGGATGGTTACTTGGGCTGTGGACAGGATCATTAAGCAACATCCACTCACCGAAATTCGTTAACTTCTTCAGGTATTAAAGATGACGCTGAGACCAATTGCAAGCTCATAATACACGTTACCCTTGCCATTTGGTGATTTTATAATATGATTACACTACGTTTCACTAATGCAGTAAAGGATTAAGAAAGAGAAATAGATTGTAAAACGTACATTTTTCTAGAAAATTGTGTCGGGTAACACTGCGTCAATGATATATGTTTTGAAAACCTGTTTTCCACTAAAACTTAATTATCAAGCGGCAGCTTCTAGCTCCCTCGTGTTCCTCTGTCTCATGTGTGCACAGAAACACACAGAGGCAATCAGTCACAGAAGTACTGAGACGTGAGCAAAGAGGAGCCGAGCAATGCGATTGTGCGACCATGTACTCGCACTGAAATCCGATTTAAAGCAATCGCTAGACGTTCATCAAAGTTTGAGCGAATTTGCAAGACAAATCATCATTATGGTATTTAAAGATAAGCTGTCAATTTATGGAGTTTTATCTTCTTGCTGTTAATAATGAAACTAGGAAACGATAATCTTGGAATTTAGAATTTTCTTAACTGATAAATGATGCAGATTCATGTCTTTAAGTTACTAAAAAATAACTCTGAAGTTTATGAAGCAGACATGAAAGATCCACCATCACAGAGCTACGTACGCCAATGTTGAGTCAATGTCGGATCACCATTAATAAATAATTGAATTTAACATTTCCAAGTTTAAGCAAGTTATGTCATAAATTAAGAGAAAAAAGAATTAGTTACCTTTCATATATGTCCAGTATCATTTTTAGCGTACTAACCTGTGGCAACTTTTTTATTACAAGAAGAATGCTAATTCACTTGGATGTACAGCTATTGTAAAAAAATATAATGTCTCACTCATAACATTCTTTGTCAAAACCGTAAACCATTTCAACGTCTCTGATGTTAATTAAACCAGTGTGAGTAAAGATGGTCTGTCACCTGTGACCTGATCCTCATAGAAGCTGTTAACGTGATAATGTAAACCAATGTTTATAATGACAGTGTGTTCTCCTTGAAATTTACATTCAAGGGTCGTAAACCATATTTGAAGATTACCGGTCAAGAAAAAGAATGCAGTAATAACAGGATGAATAAGAATCAGAGGGAGGAGGAGGAGACGAAGAAGAAGAAGAAGAAGAAGAAGAAGAAGAAGAAGAAGAAGAATTGGAGGAGGGAGATGAAGAATTAAGGAGTCATTTTTCTCTTTAGTATGGGGAAACAAACAGTCATTATTTTGCATTACAGAAAGAGAAGAACCAAGTAAAGAGAGGCCACGAAGTCTGTTGCTTCATTACGTCTTAATATCGCGTTTTCTTTTATAAGGTTTCGACGTTGCTGCCGTGTCCTCTGATTTTCCGCACCTGACTCGCACCTACTGAGACGCCGTCGTGAACATTAGCTTTTGTGCTGCCAACCTTTGTCTCTACCACAAGGGGAGGGGAGGGGCCCTTATCCTGGGAGTCTCTCCAAAATGAGTTGAGAATTAAGCAAGAAGAACGCCCACCAGATGAGGGGAAGAATGTTCTTTGGTTCAGAAACTAAAGATTTTTCAGTTTTCTTTGAAGGGTGTGTTGTCTGTGTACATTGTTTAGAATTCTTCACAGTTTTTCTCTATTTGCTAAGACTCCATGGCTTTTAGATGATGTAGGTATATGTACATGTGTGTGTCTGTGTGTGTTGTGTGTGTGTGTGTGTGTGTGTGTGTGTGTGTGTGTGTGTGATTTTACTACTTGCGTTTACCATCTGTGTATTGCCGGGAGAGGGTTTTACACTGTAGTTGTCCTATCTCTTAACATTGTATTCATTTGCCATGTCTTTGCTCCAATGTATGTAAGCATGCACACATATATATACACACACCTTAGCCTTTGCTTCTATTTTGCACCTGTTATTATTTATATGAATTCTTCTAGTTCAGTTTTGGATAGCTCTCATGTCGCCTGAGAGAGAGAGAGAGAGAAGGAACAGTGTCAACTTCAGTTTTCTGTCCCCTCGTGTGTAAGCCCTCATCATCAACCCAGTTATTATTACACTCGCTTGCACAGTCATTATCGAATAAACTCCAAATTCCATCTTGTCATCGGTGATTATTCTTAGATTGAGAGTGAGTACTTATGAGTACTTACGAGGAGACTTTGCCGAAAGGCAGGGTGAGCGCGTCAAGCAGGAGAATACAGAAATACATTGGAATCGTGTGAGTTAAGTGTTGTCAAGTGTTTTGTGTCAGATGGAGATTTTGTAAGAAGGAGAGTTACCAAAGTGACTCATAGGAACCACCATCAAGTACTAGAGCTCTTAACATCTGTTTGTCTTAGGTTTGTAATCATACAAAGTAATCTGAAACATTTGTTCAAGAGAGAGAGGCTAGGTCACTAGCCCCATACTCTTGGCGTTTATTGCGAAAGAGAGTTCAAGTCTTTTCTTTTAAGGTTTCTTTCAACCTGTCTTCCTCTCTCATTCCCTTTCCCTCCTAGATTCGTCTACCCTCATTCGCTTTCTCTTTTCCTCTCTCTCACAGTCTGTGTTTATTGCCTTCTCTGATCATTTGATCATTCTCCATTATCTCTCTCTCTCTCTCTCTCTCATATATATATATATATATATATATATATATATATATATATATATATATATAAGTAAGTAAGCTGGAGCAGGTTTTCTCCAATGCGCACAGAATAAATGCGACAGCATATTTACAATTGTTAATCGTCTTTCTTATATTCTCTAACTTTGTCAATATCATTCTACCATTATGTGGTGCTCAAACACCAGTTACACAATAAAATGCAGACCTTTGGACGACTGGTGTTTGGGTACCCACCTAATGGTAGAATGACACTGAGAAAATAAGAGAACATAAGAAACAAGATTGATAATAACTCTAATTATGGTATTGCATTCAATTATGTGTATATATATATATATATATATATATATATATATATATATATATATATATATATATGTATATATATATATATGTATATATATCACTGTTCATTCAACAATAGGTCAGATGGATAGATGTTGGTTAGGTACATAAAAGTATATCTGTCGATGTGTGTACGAGAGAGAGAGAGAGAGAGAGAGAGAGAGAGAGAGAGAGAGAGAGAGAGAGAGAGAGAGAAGAGAGCATGGCTAAACACGTTCTGCCTTCAGGATGAGAGGGCCCCCTGACTGAGACTCAATGGCTGAGTTCAGAAAGGCTGAGGACGGACGTATTCAAGGATTGTTTTGCTGAACTCACTCTCATCTGGCGTTGGGCTCACCAAGACTGGCTTACGGTCTTTGTGCTCTCTTAGTGTACAGATCTTAGGCCTGAACTGCTTGTAGAGATACACTAATTTCTATGTCTGATATAGAAATCTATACTAGAAGGTTTTAGATGCTTAGAAACTTATATAACTATGCCAGTAGCGTTGCACGTCCACGCACGATTTAACAGTGGTCTAAGGAACTGAATTCCCCTCTGAAGAATTGCAAAATTGCAATTCTTGTTGCCTAGGGACACTAGAATTCTAGATATGCTCAAGATGTACGTCATTGCAATAAGATGTAATCAATGATCTAAATACCTATAGGCCCATATCGTGATCAAGTTGTCATTCATCCTGCAATATGGTGCAACACAGGTCTGGTGTAGGTTGGCAGAAGTAACATCTAACTCCAGTCACTACGATTGAGTTATGAAGCAATACTGTTCTTACCATTGTCCACATAATCGGCTCTGTCTTCACAATCAGGTCTTTTCCTTTTACTGTAGGTGTCCGCTTTATTCTCTCAAGTTACGCGGCTCATTTGAGCTCTTGTGGTTGAGGAATCCCGTTGGAATTCAGGTACCACTCACACTGGGGTGTAGTTAATGAGTGTAAAGGTATCGGATAAGAAGAGCGACCCTTAATTGTTTGGTTGTCTTTACAATCTGTCATATCGTCTGTCTCAGGTTGGATCATCTTTGATGAATCTTCCGGTACTAATACAGTCAGATGCTGTTTTACGGCTTCCACACAAGAATGATTGTGACGTAGGGAAACATATGGTACAACCTCATAAATATTAAATATTTGCTCCTGAAAAAAAAAATGTAGAATATGAACTAGAAATGTCTCTGGCATAACATGAACTTCTAAGAATGAATGAATTCTTTCAAGTTGATGTTAAGGTTGTACCGGCTGGTAGTAAAACACGGTCTGTATTCGATTCACGAGACGCATAGCAACATTACAGATGTTGTAATGTTAAAGATTATCGAAGTTCATTTTTGTTACAAATTCATTTGAGATATTCTACCAGTGTAGAGAAAGTGAGTAATTTCCAAAGCTGATCAATGGTCAATTGAAGTAGGATAACCTAACCACTTGTTTATATCATCTGCTAATTCACCGAGTTGACCTAATTCCTCAGTTTGTTGATGAGTCATTGTAGCTAGTGATTCTAGATTCCGTGAGTGTGTTCTTAGTTATGATTCTGCAGCCTTCTGATATTGTCATCACGTTTACGGGCGTCCTGTTGTGTCTGTAAATCCAATAGTACTTTATAAATCGAGAATGAACATCCCTCCTCCGCTAATCTCCACCTCAAATCAAACACTCTACTTATCCTACTTATCATAGATAGATGATAGATCTGTGCGCTGAGCACAATTGTTTGATCTTGCTTGTGGATGGTCTGATGATGACATGTTATGTAAAATTTCGTTTGCCTGGGCCAATCCTTCGCACTGAAGTCTCGTTCCCATCACAACCTGAATTAACGAGATATCCAAAGGGTTTTCAGCCAGATCTCCAAATCTGTCGGGTGTTTGGGGATGAAAGGCAACAACCACTGCTACTCCTGGTAGCGATAGGATGTAGGGGAAAACCATCTTGGACCTTTTGGGTGGTATGCCGGTGTATGGTTCTCCTCCTTCAGACTCACATCAGTCTGTTTCTCTATGCTGCTAAACGATCCTAACCTTATATCAACTCTTAGATTCTTCCTTTCATCCAACTCCCCCAAATTCAAAGACCAGTTTCTGCAGTTTCTCACTCGAGTAAGCTGCCAGAGCCATACCATTTGTAAACAGCCACCAACTTACTTCCCTGGAGATAGCACACACACACACACACACACACACACACACACACACACACACACACACACACACACACCTTTCTCTCTCACCAAAAAACTTAACATCCTCATTCGCCCACATCCCATCGTCCGCATGCCACACAATTCACTAACACAGCAGTGCTTCACTGAGGGCTTTCCATTCCTCACTCACTCTCCTAGTTTCATTTATTCTCCCCTTATTGCAGTGCAATGTCTCTGGATGTTGTAGAGATACAGAGAACGATCTTGTACTCTGTAGATTGAATGTTGCTCGCAGTACAAAACCATGATTATATGATGTCACCTGTACCATTCAGAGCAATGAAAGATGTAACACTGATTTAATTGCAACTAAGCCAGTGATGTTGATTGGAAGTTAAAGCGGGTATAAGACAAGTGGAGGTACTGTCAATATTGTAATGATAGGTATGATTCTTACTGGCAGGTGCATGAACTGGGTCTTCAATTCGGAGAAAAAAGAATCCCTCAGCTTGTGCATTTGACAACTATTGCTAGAGTATCACAGAATGACCTATGAATTACAGCAGACTAGCAAACTCTAACATAGACGTCAGATGGAATGAAGATCAAATCAACTAAATCAAAAGGAATGGTTATAATTAGAGGGGAATAAAGATGGAGTTAAATGACTGGCCATCTTGAATTGAAGACGACTGATCATTATAAACATTTGATGGTATTAGTGAGCTGTAACCGAAGTATGAAGGGGGGAAAAAAGATCAAAGAATATCTATTTACTCTAAGAATCAAAGATTGTTATATCCAGTAATGAAGAAGGATAGTGCCCCTGCGAAACTCTGGAGGCTGGTCTTTGCCTCGAGACCAGTGCTTACATAAGACCCAGAAGTGCGGTCACCAACTAAAAAGTTGCCGAGTAAGATACGGGGTAGCTGCAATAAAATCCCTGTGACAAATGAAACAAGTAGCTGGGACGAACAGGTTTAGGAAAAATGCTATAAAAACGGAGTTACATGTGGAACCTATTTGAGAATGGAAAGAGCCAGATGAGGCTGTGAAGCCGTGCTGAGAGACTAAACGATTCGAGATACACGACGAGATTTTATGGCTGGAAACCTCAGGGTAGACAACCTTCTGGAGGACAAGTCTGATGCAGAACGACAGAAGAAAAAGGGGAAGAAGAGTTAAAGTAAGAGGAAGAAAATGCTGTGAAGTAGAGGCAGAGGAACGATACAGGGACCGCCAAGCATGTAGGTTCTTTCATGAGGAACTAAACAGGGACCGACAGATTTGTAGGTTCCTCCATGAGGAACTAAAGAGGGACCGACATCCTCAGAGAAAAACGTGAGCTAAATAGGGACAGTAAAGAGTGGAGGCTCATCATAAGGAACTAAACAGGGACCGACAGATGTGTAGGTTTCTTCATGAGGAACTAAACAGAGACCAGCTAGCCTATTGCACGTTCGTGAAGAATGATACAAGGGACTGTCTATTATGGAGGGCATTTGTGACGAACGGAGACTAACATGCGACAACGTATGTCTGGTGTCGAGTTTAAAGAAGAGAATACTTGTATTCCTGGGAATATAGTGCAAATCAAGTGAGTATCAATTTGTAATTTTTTTCACATTTCCATCTTCATATTGTGTAGTGAAATTGATGAATTACCAGTAGAGGGACTAATTACTTGACACTAACACGTATAAGCTCAGCATATAAATTATAAGTGATTGGTTCACAAAAAAATATCACATCACAGACTATTGTGTAACAATTAGGGTACGAGGCCAATTACCGCTTTCACGCTCCATGAATTGCGGGAAAAAGCCGCAGGTAAACACTACGCGAAATGCGGCCGTGTTGGCCCAGTTTCAAAAAAGAACACGATAGTGAACCTCACCAAAGTTTCGTCCTCACTCACCCTCAGGTACTGGTGAACCCGGTGACTCGAGCTACTGAAACAGTTTCAGAGTATCAAAAACCTTTGGACGTGGTCTTCACTAAATGGCCAGCATTGGTAGCTGCACCAGTTTGTTGTGGTAGTGTGGCCTTGATGAAGGAGGCGGTGACTACAGCAGAGGCACAGATGGCAGGCAGCCACGATACTAGCAGTGGTGGGAGCTACACTGAGGGTGGTGGTGGTGGCTACTGTATAAGTTGTGGTGCCTTGAACAATGGGGTGGATGATCAGACGAGCTCAGCCGTAGCAGGAGGCGGCTGGCGCTCACCATACAGAGTGGTTGTAGCTTCACCGTGGGTGAAGGAACTGGGGTTGATCATAGTAGAGATTAAAGCCACAACGTGAGAAAAAGGAGGCGATGCTAATCTAGTCTTGTAGGCTACACCAATAGTGGCCACACCAGTGGTGGTAATAGCCACATCAGCGTTGATTAGGATCGTATCATTAATCCTGCTATACACGCGAGGTGTAAATAGCTATACCAGTGAAGATGATAGCAATATGGAAGGTGTTCGTGCTTCCCCAGTGGCGAAGAACATCAAATTGATGACAGAGGCCACGTTAATGTTACTGCTGGTCGTCGTAACACCTCCATATCCTTACCAGAACTCCCATGACACAACGCTGCACTGAGTTAGCATACTCACCACAGTAGTGAAATCGTCACTACCAATACGTCACACCAGAGCACAGACACGCTGTTGATCAAGGAAGTGTAACCAGATCACAGACACAATTAGGGAGCCACTATAACCGTACTACCAACATATCGACATGACAGACATCAGCACTGCTCCTCCACCACTCATCAGACCGTGGCTGCACTACCACCCAACACCCGCCATCACGCAAGCATCGCCATGCATACGGTGTACAAAGGCACAGCATGCAGTTAAAGCACATCTATCCATCACAGATGGTAATCTCTCCTCATATAGAGCTGTCAGTAAGCACGCAGTGGGATCCGTGCATGCAGACAACACATATCTTAATGAATAACGTTGAAAGAAAGGTCGTAAATGCCACGCTTCATCTTGGCACTTGGCAATAGAAAATGTCAAGAACAACATAGTTTGATTATGTTCAACATATCTTTGGAAGAAAATTCCACCAAACGCCAAGTCCAGGGACTCTTCCCCTCCACGTTACTTTATAACCAGTTTATATATATATATATATATATATATATATATATATATATATATATATATATATATATATATATATATATATATATATATTCGTAGCACCTTCCATAAGGCTTCACTATCAATCTTAACACACGCTCTTTCCAAATCTATAAATGCCTCAAACAGTGCCTTCCCTTCTGTTCACAGATGCCTCATACAAATCCCTCTTTTTCTCAAGTATTTATCACAGAAATTCCTCAAAGCAAACAACTGGTCCACACATCCTCTAGAATTCCTGAGGCTACATTTTTTCCCCCTCTCCTGCAAGATATTTCATACATGCCACACCATCCTCTCGGACAACACTCTCCCCTGCAACTTACCAGTGTGCTTAACAGACTTATCACTCTGAAATACATTCTCTTATCTGCTATACACTTACATAATGACATACACTGAGGGCGATATGCATCGTTGATGATGAACGGTGAGGGTATATATATGCAGCAGGGGTCTCTCATGATCACCAGAGGATCATTGAAGTGATAAAATGATTGGAACAGGACGGCCCAGTCTACCATAATGCAAGGCTTGGGTCACTCACATGGGGACCATCTCCAGCAGTAGGTACATACCGAACTTGAAATAGTTGATGATTCTTTTTCTTCCCGCGGACAATTACCTGCATACTTTGATTTCTTTCCTATCATTTACTGTCATTTTGAAATTAAGACTCTTGTCCATTGGGATATGTGATTCGTTGCACAGACATTACATAAGAGCTGCTCGCACAGAAAAAGGGCCTCAACATAATATTTCGAGAGTACTTTCCTTTTAACGTCGAACACCACAAGCTATAAAAGTCAGAAACGAAATCGATTAACAGAGCTCTGGACTACGAGAGTCTGAGCGGTTTTTATGACGTTTTGATGATCTCATTATAATCCAGTTTTTCCTCCGTCCTAATCTCGAGACAGGTGATAAAGAACATCATTATCGTTCCTTTATGAGGGATTTATTGCGCAAATAGTAGCATCTATCATCCAGCAGAGCGTGTAGAGTACATGGTGACAACCCTGAAGGAAAAATTTTAAGTTACCCCCGTTACATACCCTTGCTAAGCGAGAGGCTGCACATGAAGACATATAAAACTAGTATAGTAACGGCCAGTTGAACTTGGGAGTTTGCTGACCCTGAACACTGAACCTAGTGACAGAACAAATGCACACGAGTTGTGATGATGGTAATGTGATCCTAAAAAGACCTTCCAGGTACGAGGCGAATGAGCTGTCTTCCAGGAGTAGAAGACGAGAATAAGCGACAACAGGAATGCTTGAAATTACAACGTTGTACCCCAGTGTTGCGGACAGTAAGCTGTGCCAGCGAAGGTCATGGTCGTCTTGTGTACTGAATCAGTGACACGAATACAAATCAGTTGGTACATATGAAGAACGAGGCTAGATCCTCCAGATGCAGACATTGGGAGGTGATATGTTCTGAAATCAGTCCGGACATTGCCACATTGACGCAATTGATAATCATCATCGTTGGATCATTATTCACAGAATCGACTTGTATATATATATATATATATATATATATATATATATATATATATATATATATATATATATATATATATTCTATACTTTATCACCGTTTCCCACGTTAGCAAAGTAGTGCCATTGACAGACCAAGAAAGTCTCCATCCGCATACATCCATTCTCATGCTGTCATATGTAATGCATTGAAATCACAGCTCCCCATCCACATCCTACAGATCTTTCCATGCTTTACCCTAGACGCTTACTATGCCCTATTTCAGTCAGTTGATAGCACGTCGACCCCTGTATAACCAG
Source organism: Panulirus ornatus (assembly GCF_036320965.1). NCBI lineage: Eukaryota > Metazoa > Arthropoda > Malacostraca > Decapoda > Palinuridae > Panulirus > Panulirus ornatus. The sequence continues at coordinate 29,430,157 of NC_092241.1, forward strand.
TATGCCCTCCTGCATGTTCGGGCCCCGATCGCTCAAAATCGTTTTCGCTCCATCTTTCCATCTCCAGTTTGGTCTCCCTGTTTTCCTTGTCCCCTCCACTTCCGACACTTAAATCCTTTTTATCAACCTCTCCTCGCTCATTCTCTCCACATGTCCAAACCATTTCACCTCCTTTTCATCTCAACCACACTCCTCTTATTACCACACCTCTCTCTCTTGATCAGACCACGTTACATAGGCATACTCTTTCGCACACCCTCCTCTATAGCCATGCCTAGCATCCATACAACATTGCTGGGACTACTCTACCTTCAGACATACCCACTTCGCCCTCCCATATAACGACCTCTTTGCCCCTTCACTCCCACTTCCATGGTTCCATTCGTTGCCATGTCCATTCTCAGGTATCTAAAACACTTCCCTTCCAGATTCTCTCCATTCAAACTCGCATCTAATTTAACCTGTCCCTCTACCCTGCTAACCCTAATTACCTTGCTTTTATTCGCATTTGCTCTCACCTTCCTTCACACGCTCCCCGAAACAAAGACACCAACTTCTACAGCTACTCACTCGAATCTGCCACCAGTGCTGTGTCATCAGCATACAATAACTGACTTCCCAGCCCAGTTCAGATTAAATACTGAGGTAACGCATTCGATTCTTGTCCAACAGGAGCAATATACTGCTACTGCTTTATTCTTACATTCAGAATTATCAAGTGCACTATTCCTGCATATGCGAGGCTTCAGCCACGCAACTGACTGGAATAACTCTCAAAAAATTGTATCATGTCATTCATTTGTAGGTAGAAGTATCATAGAATCTCGCATTATCGAACACACCTTTCATAATGATCTTAACATTAGTCTTAGCATGTATTGATTAGATCTTTCCTTAAGCAAAGAAATTGATAGAATGTACAGCTTCGAGTCATAATGTTAGAGCTAGTATGAGGCGCTCACTGTGTGTTTTGCTTGATGATCACTAATTGCGTTACGTAATGATTTAATCTTGGTTTGTCTGGGACTGATTTCAGCCACATCAAGTATTCATTTCAATGTGTCTCTACTTGACACATGCATGTCTCTTATCTCTCCAAGCAGTACGCTGAATAGCCTCTGAACTTCTTGATTGGGATGTTATGATTTTTGTTCGAATTACGTATTTTCAGTATCTTCTATAGTATTCTGGAAGGCATTTTTCCTACGTTGGTGGCTTCAGTCACTCGGGCAAAAGTGTACATCAAGGCCGAGCCTTGACTGAAATATAGAGAGGTTTATAATAGGGGAAAAGAAGAGACAAGGGAAAGTATATTTACGAATTTTGGTGGATGTGGGAGTCCTGTTTAGATGTCGAAATTTCTTTTCTTCTAAACAGTTACTTCATTTATAGAAAGGAAGAATTCATTCTTGTAAAGAGTACTGCTCTCACATCTAGCGTAGCTCTAGCTTTGCACCCTTACTTGACCAAGTTTAAGTCCCTACCTCTTACAAGTCTTCACGACGTACTGTTCCCCAAAAAGCAGGGCTGACGTACAGAGCTCATAGCAGGAAAGTCTACGGTTACGAAGATTGAGTCGTGAGAGTTACATGTCAAGTGTTTATGTGTGGACTGAATGCCAAACAGACCCTTTGTGGGAGAAAATGAAAGAAAAGACCGCTACCTGGGTCAAAGGATTACAACTTGACAGTCACTAGGGCCATAGGGATGCAACGTGACAGCTTTCTGTGCCAGAGGAGTGCAACTTGACAGTTGCTAAAGTGCTAGCTCACTGCGCAGCCGTCATTAAGCCTCCCGATGATATCCAGGCGAATGGTACTGGTCGATGGCAGCCCACCACTTACTTCCTACCCAGAGAGAGAGAGAGAGAGAGAGAGAGAGAGAGAGAGAGAGAGAGAGTATAAAAGTACAAGAAAACTCCAAAGGGAAGTACAGATTAAAGAATGCAAGAAAGATATGGAGAGAAACAAGTTCAAACAGTTTGGGAAGTATATTAAGCCTAGAGGCCACCACACTTGCACCTGGAAACAACGTCTGGCCTCCCCGCAGAGGCGAGAGTCACTGTTCAAACACGATCAAGGTTATCTGAGGCTGGCAGATGGCTCCAGCACCACCTAGTGGGATGACCGACCTTAAGTGCTACATAAAGGCTGGATTTGGACCCCCGATTTCAGTCTTAGTTTTTATTATTTTTTGAATGGGTAACATGTGAGGTTCCCGCAATGCCTTTACGACTTTGATATGATTTCCATTCGATGAATTTGAAGTCATATGTTTCGGTGAACTGTAGAACGAAACAACTCTTCGCACTTTCAAACTATTTTATTCATACTTAAAGGAAGGATATATAATTTTGAGAGTGTAAAGGTACCAGATGACATCTTTATGAAGAAGAGCTGACCAATTGTTCACCAACTTTTGTTTATTCGTTAGATTTCTTTTTCTTTTACGCCTGCCCCTCTCTGTCATGGTGATGCATCCCGTATCATTTGGGTGGACAGACACACACATTCCAGCCAGTGATATTGGTTATGTCATGAAAATACTCTTATGATCTACTCTTCACCGAAATCTCCTCCGCTTATGTACCGGAGACATCATCCTCTTTCCTATATATATATATATATATATATATATATATATATATATATATATATATATATATATATATATTCTATTGATGTCCACATCCATTCTCTTCGCATGTCCAAATTCCTTAACTATTTACTCTCTTCCGACTTTATCAATTGTCTGTATTTCATTCCATCACTCCTCCTCTCCCCTCTCATGCTCTCTCTCTCCGTCCTCAGTCACGCTGGTGACCCGCGTTGCTCTCATTAAGGTTCCATTAGAGTCTCGTTTGGATGCCTATTCACAGCAAACACACACGAGATTTTATCTTACCTACTGAGGTGAGATGAAAAGGGCACCCAGCTCGGAGTCTTTCAAGGACAGGGAAGTAGCTTCAAGTTCACCCTGTTTGGCGACGAAGAACCTGCTGAAAGACTATTTCTTCACAGATTCCCAATTAGTGATGGGAGATGCAGGAAAGGCCAACTACTATGCTTGTTTTATTATCATTATTATTATCATTATTATTATTATTATTATCATTATTATTATTATTATTATTATTATTATTATCATTATTATTATCATTATTATTATTATTATTATTATTATTATTATCATTATCATTATCATTATTATTATTATTATTATTATCATTATTATTATTATTGTTACAAGTAAGATACACCAGGTCTTGATGGTGAAATAAGTTGTTAATTGAGGGAAGGAATGTGTGGACACACTAAGAGGAGGATGACAGATCAGAATGCTGATAGCAAAGGCTGAAGTAAGTAGAGAGGTGGCAGTTGGATAATGGTTGGAATATACCTTACTTACTTACCAACCAACACAGTTAACCCCTTCAGCTGTGATTATCTCCCCCTATTCACAAGTCTCTTCTTATTCTCATCTTTCGGGAGGTTTTTGGTTCAACACACGTGTCTAAACATAATAACAATCTTTGCATCTCGTCCATGACAATGTTGAAATAATACTTGTGTCTTCTATCGTGCCTGCTGTTGCAAATCTTGTGTGAACCACCCACTCCCCTGGATTCCCTTTGGGATGTTCATGTCTTAAAATCAACCAGTGGTCACTCAAGACCAGAAAAAAAGTTCTGGAACTAAGATCTAAATTCACGTTGCACTTAAGACTTATTTTCGGGGACTCACGACTAATCAGGCTTATTCTGACGTTTTCATTAGGTCGAACAAAGGTGAATTTTAAATCAGTTTTTCAAACTGTAAACCAAAAATTTATGGTTACAAAGCACATATGATTATTAAAGATATCTACACTAGTGCAATATCGAGCAGAGGAGAAAGATTCATGAACCTCCTTACCTTCAACAAAGGATTATAAACTCGGAAATATTTCACTCATTGTCCACCCCATTTAGAGGCATCGGTTATACTCATTTCAGGCCATTATTGATTCACGTTTAGCCTAATTAGCGACTGCTTACAACCCTGGCACGACGGAGTGTAACCGAGAACAGCAGTGGAGTGCTTCCTCACGCACACAACTCATCTGCTTCTCAACCTCACCCTGGCCTACCTACCTCAGGCAGGGTGGATTTCTAGGGAAGTTTTCATAGAGCAGAAGCCTGAGCATCGGCCAGAATAGGTTCTGTCAAAAGTAAGGCGATCTTCTCTTGTTAATTCAAAGGTGTTCTTCTGTATCCAGTTGAATTTCGATTGAAGTCTAATGATTTCTTTCGAAGCCTTTAATGATTTTATTTTTGGTTTTACGTAACACCAATTTATAATATACTTCAGTGTTTAGCAGTCATGTGACTCCCAGCGTAACAGTTACGGCACGCAGTCCATTACTCATTTTTATGGTAATATCTGTTACCCGGCAACTGAGACAGAGAAAAGTTTTTGTATGTAAACGAGTGAATTGGGAGATTATTCTTCCATCAGAGGGTAATGCATATAGACACGCATCTTTAGTGCTCTCTCTCTCTCTCTCTCTCTCTCTCTCTCTCTCTCTCTCTCTCTCTCTCTCTCTCTCTCTCTCTCTCTCTCTAGCACAGAAGTGGATGTCAAGCTTCACTCCCTGATCCTAGATAACTGTCTTCCTCTTATTTTTTTCTCTCTCTCTCTTTCTCTCCCTTACCCACCTGTGGGCTACTGGCTGTCTGGCTTTCACTCCAAAAGTATACAGTCTGTCCATCTCACACATAACACCTGACAAAGCGTAAATCGCACGATTCCTTCGTTGTTACCCAAGATAATCCTGCATGAGTGCAATGCCGTTTGAAAGATATTCCCCAAAAGCTCTCTCTCTCTCTCTCTCTCTCTCTCTCTCTCTCTCTCTCTCTCTCTCTCTCTCTCTCTCTCTCTCTGGGAGAAAGCTAGATACAATAAGCAAACTAGGAAAGAGTATAAAGTTAGTACTGGAAAATGGAGCACTAAGATCACTAAAAGATGTTGTAGGTATACTAGTAACGACAACAAAAATTATGAGGAGTGGGATGGGACCATTATACTCTTAGTAAACGAAGATGGGGAACCTATTGTTCATGATAAAAGCATAGCAACAATTTCTCTTTTCTCAGTTCTATTTTTACATTAGGAAGCAGCTACACTAGGAAGCAGTTACACTAGGAGGCAGCTACACTAGGAGGTAGCTGCACTAGGAAGCAGCTAAACTAGGAAGCAGTTACACTAGGAGGCAGCTACACTAGGAGGTAGCTACACTAGGAAGTAGCTACACTAGGAAGCAGTTACACTAGGAGGTAGCTACACTAGGAAGCAGTTACAATAGGAGGCAGCTACACTAGGAGGTAGCTTCACTAGGAAGCAGTTACACTAGGAGGCAGCTACACTAGGAGGTAGCTACACTAGGAAGCAGCTACACTAGGAAGCAGCTACACCAGATAGCAGCTACACAAATCTTGAGACAGTAAAAGATAGACACATACAATACCCGAATTTACCGTCACTGTTATAGAATTGCTATCGAAGATAGGTAAAGATGAATTCCAGGTCTTGACTGTGTCCATCCACGAGTAATTAAAAACATCAGACATGAAGTTGCCAGAAAACCGCTGACTTGTCATTTCAGTCAGTTCCTCCAGGATAGAATAGTACCTTAGAACTGGAGAATGGCAGACGTTGTTTCTAAATTCAAAAAGAAGTCGTGAAATGGATTGCAATTACCGTCCTACTTGCCTCATATCAATCATATGCAAACCTCGGGGGTCTGTTATTAGGGTTAAGTCGTAGCTTACCCTGCACAACACAGTTTGATCAGATACTGCCGTATCTAACCAGTTTTCCTGCACAACTGGATGACACTCTCTCCCTAATCTCTGCTTGCACTTTCTTCGGCAACCACCTCCACCATCATCACCACCACCTCCACCACCATCACCACCACCATCACCACCACCACCACTCTAGTTGTAGTAAATTCCACCACGATACACTTCCTTGACAGTCCGCCCTTCATCTTTTATCGTCTTAAAGTCTCATTATCCCGTCTACCTGCACTTCGCCCTTGTCCATTAAACTGTATTTTCATTTGCCAAAGACAAAACTCATCATCAACATTGGGTTTAGATAGGCAGCTTCGTGTAATCACTGAGTCAAAGAGAAAATTAGTGCATAACGAAAGATACTAAGCAACAGAAATGGAGCATGGAAGAAGGAATAAAAAACTCGGTAAGGTGAGCAATAAATGGGGAAAAATAAAAGTGCTTAAGGAGAAAATACTGGACGCCGATGAAGAAACAATGATATCCCATAGAAAAACACAGACAGTGAATGAAGAGAGACTTTAAAAGAAGATCAAGATCCTCATTTTTCTTGAGAGAGAGAGAGAGAGAGAGAGAGAGAGAGAGAGAGAGAGAGAGAGAGAGAGACCACATCACAGGTGTGGTGACGTTAATTAACAGTAGACGCGGCGTTGTTGCACCATCAGTGACACATAACACACCAGCTAATCTAGCCTCAAGAACCAGTTGACTTAGCCTCCACTCAGGCCTACACTGACCTGTCTGGACCCGCCTATATTCATCTAAACCGCTGAAGGTGACAAGAAACTATTCAGACCCTCGAACGTATTCAGATCCTTTTTTATTTACCCTAAATCTACTTAATCAAACTCGACTCCATCTAGACTAACTTCAGGTTAACTAGACCTCTTCTCCATACCAAATCCTTTGATACGTCTTACCTAAACTGCATTGAGAACTTTCAACATGACAAACTATTGCATCATGCCTCCGCTACTTGTGATCGAGTTTTATATACCACTGAACAGCGCTCAGTACAGGTTCCAAGGGAAAATTACCATCTCGGCAAGGGTTTATATAGCCCTCCAACGGCTTTTTAGACCACGAACATACATTAATGTCAAGTAAGGAGCTCGAGAGCTGTCGATCATCCTGTGCTGGTGAAGTTTACCTGTAATACGAGAGACGGGAGTCGAGTTGCAGTCTTGCTGAGTAACCCGAGCGGCTCCCAGACACTAACGAGTGATTGACTGAGTGATACGTTCAAGAGTGATGGGACACATGTTGTGTGAGTATCGAGTTTGCTGACTGATGGGCTCGAGAGATCCTGATTTACGTCTGGGGGTCTTGAGCAGTATCGAAATGGGTCTTAAGTTAAGGTCATGTTTGTGGTTTGATCGAAGGCGGTAGTAGATGTAGGGTTGTTACCCGAGACTTTCACTGGCGCTCACAGATACGAGTCTCGATTCCTTATTGCTTTACTTTCATGGTAGTGAATACTTTCTTTCCCATCGTACGTGTCAAGATCTTCTGACCTCCTGCTTTTGACTTGACTCATTCTAAGCTTCGTTTGTCATGAACGCTCGCCAGAGGAACGTTAGACCACGCCTCTTCCCTCATGCCTTGTCATAGTAAATTTTCCCTACAAGTCTCATTTCTCGTAATTGTTCTATTCATTAATCTTGCTGGTAACGCAATGCATTTGCATAGTAATAGTACACGGTGTGATAAAACAGACAGCGGTATAACGAAGAAGTTGATGGTTTTATAACGTTGAATTCTCTCTCTTTGTGACAGCGCACGATAAAACAGTGCAGTGAATAACCTCTTCGACAGCTGAAACCAACGGCATATACTGGAGGCGTCACACTTAAGACAAATGGTCTTCATTAGCAGTTAATTCTTCCTTTAAGCTCATGCTTAGAAATTGTGTTGCTACTCTCTCTCTCTCTCTCTCTCTCTCTCTCTCTCTCTCTCTCTCTCTCTCTCTCTCTCTCTCTCTCTCTCTCTCGTTAACAACGGTTGGTCTTCCTTCTCTCTCTCCTTATCTCCTATCTGCTTCGTTCTCCCCATCACCTTTTTTTCGGTAAACATCCCTATCATCTTTTTTTTTTTCTATCTACTAATTTCATTGTTATCATTTCTATGATTTTACAGTCCCTGTACTCACCTATACTTCCCTCTTTCTTTCCCTCGCAACCCTCCTCACTTAAGTGTCTCCTATCTCGTCCCTTCTTTCTTCTTTGTTATCATGCTATTTCTATACATACACCCATTTTTCCTCAAGCCAATCTCCCTCTTGGTCATATTGACGTCATTCTTTCCCATGTTTCCCCTGTATCCTGGATGTATGATCTGGTCTTTCCTCACCATCCAGAACAGCAACACCGGAACTTACCTTACGGCTCTGAGGGAAATCTGATGCCACGTAGACACTAGTGACCCGTGAGGGAGAAATTACCAGAAGACGGACGTGCGTTGCCGATGACCTGATGGACCCCTTCAAGTCGTCCCACCCAGTCGTTCCTCACACCTGTCTCTTTCCCAGGCAGTCATCATCCTCAGGCGCTAATCTCTCCCAGCAAGCGGTCCCCCATAGTCAACTGTCCCTCACACTGATAAGTCTTTCCCGTCGATCCTTCCTTCCATGCCGGTTACTATCAGGGAAATATAAACTCCTGTTCCGTGTAGTAAATCGTCCCTCCCCTTCCATCATTGGCATAACTCAGGTGTCCGTCCAAGACGGTTCTTCCAGTCATTTGTCCCTACCAGACAATCCTCCAGTCTAGTTAATCACTTCTACATGTTACAAGTTTTCCCCAATTAATCACTTCATGTTACGGGTCTTCTCCAAAGTTCATTTTCCTTTGGTCGTTCGTGCAGTCACACGTGATCATTCCTTTTGCCCACTCAGTTGTCTCTAGAATACGCCCAATCAGTACACTCTGCACTCTCTGGTCATACACATCACTTCAGCTGGAGTGACAATATATATTCATAATGATCGTCACTGTCATTAAGCATCACCAACATCACCATCATCTTCGTAATTAGGATTTTTATGCCTTTGTTCAGGGAACTCTGCTGAGATTTTTTTTATCTTGGACTGAGTCTTGGATGTGGTGATCAAGGGGTGTGAGACGCTGTCAGGAACAGGTGCTGAGAGATTGACATAGATTAGCTCAACAAAGCCTCGCTGACACAGACTACAGATAGCTCACTTTGTCAACCTGCCTGTGAAGAAACGTTATCGGCACATGCAGTCTAATTTTTGCATGATGGTAAGCGTTGGCCGTGAGGTGTTGGTGTGGGAATCCTCTTTTGATATATCTACGTATTATCAACATGTATACTATACAAGATTTATTCAAGTGGTGTGACTGTTAAGTAGGATAAGATAATTGCTTATTTTTTTCATTTTTTTTTTTACATGTAGACACAATTGTTTGAATATATCTGCAAAGAGTGTTTAGCTTTTTCCAGACTTGAATGATTCTTCCATCTCTGTAATGTCACCCAGACAGCATCACCGCCCACACTCTCACACAAGACCATTGTGGTCCCGCCCATCGTCTGCATCAGCTCCACCAGACAGCCACGCCCACTTCTCAATTCATCATGACCTCAGCTGAGGCATCCACTCCTGTTTTTATCATGACCTCAGTCACCCGCAAGCTGAGGCTTACGTTATCAACCGAACATTGCATGTTGATGCCCACGTACACCCACTTAATACTATGCACTCAAATCGACAGTATCTAGACATGCTTGTATACCTCAAGACTCTCCCACAGTGTAAGTAAAATTATTATTATCATTATTATTATTATTATTATTATTATTATTATTATTATTATTATTATTATTATTATTATCATTATTATCATTATTGTTATTATTATTGTTTTTATTATTATCATTATATATATATATATATATATATATATATATATATATATATATATATATATATATATATATATATATATATACATATATATATATATATCCTTTTTTTTATCATACTATTCGCCATTTTCCGCGTTAGCGAGGTAGCGTTAAGAACAAAGGACAGAGCCTTTGAGGGAATATCCACTTGGCCCCCTCCTCTGTTCCTTCTTTTGGAAAACTAAAAAGAGAAAGGAGGATTTTCAGCCCCTCGTTCCCATCCTATTTAGTCGCCTTCTACGACACGCAGGAAATACGTGGGAAGTATTCTTTCTCCCCTATCCCCAGGGATTATATATATATATATATATATATATATATATATATATATATATATATATATATATATATATATATATATATTACACTGTTTTTGCCTTCGCTGACAATGACTTCCCTTTTTATACATACTTCGCAGTGCGCTCACTCACCATTGGGCTCATCTCAACTTTCATGGTTCCATTCGTTGCCATGTCCACTCGCAGATATATAAGACATCCCAATACCCTCAGGTTTTCACCACTCAACCCCACACCCCAACGAACTTGTCTTTTTACACTGCTAAACCTAGTAACATTACTTGATAGTAATGTCATTAGGTTTAGCAGTGTAAAGAGACTGTTAATTTCCTCTTTTCACACACACTTCAAAATTCAAGACACCAGCTTTTGTAGTTTCTCACTCAAATCTTCCACCAGTACCGTGTCATCAGCGAAGAACAACTGACTCGCTTCCTAGTCCTTCCCAGCTCCCTGCAGAATGCATGACCTGCCCCACTCCCAAACCAGTTGCCAGAATCTCTCCTTAAGTGACGATTTAAAATCAACTGTATGCTGTCAAATATCAGAATTCCATTTATGTTCATGGATAAGGAAATATTCAGGAAACTTTCCACATATTGTATAAAACTAGAATTAGAATATGTCATACTTTTGGTCACCGAACCTAAATAAGAACATAGAGCTGATAGAGAAGGTCGAGTGTAGGACAACAAAGATAGGACCAGAATTAAAGGGTATGAGCTACAGTGAAAGGCTAGAGTCCTTGAATTTGCCAACCATGGACGAGAGAAGAGTGAAGAGTGACCTAATCACAATCTAAAGTTTCAGACCAAATTAATGACATAGATAGTGAACACTTCTTCCAGATATGTAGAGATAGACCAATCAGTAGACATGACATTGAATTAAAGCATAGATTTTTAAAAAAGATTAATGCAAAGTAGTTCTATTATGAAAAGTGGAGAAATTAATTAGGACGTGGTAAATGCAGAGAGTATGCAAAAGTTGATAAAGCTGTATGATGGTAGAAAAGGTTCGAGAAATGAGGACTTCACAGGTGTGAAATTCCTTTTATATACGATATGATTAATGAGAACAAAAGGTAATTACACACAACAGCGCTAGCACAACTACAAAGTCCTTCACAGTTACCACTTGATAATGCAGTACGTTTCAGCATATCCTCTCTGATACATGACCATAACGTTGATGAAAATTGCCCAAGATGAACTTATGTGTATCTTTGGTAACCCCGAACCCCCTGCTACAGCGGGACCTTTGTCACACCGGCACCAGGTCTCCTGGTGCTCGTAATACTGAGCCATCTGGCTCAAGAGGACCTGTATCACACAAACACCAGCATTCTAATGTCCATGACCCCTGCCCGCCTACCACAGGAGGATCTCTAACACAGCACCAGTGCTTTAGTGACCATGGTATCATCATGCTACATGCCACGACGGTACGTGGAAACAGACTCCCGGAAACGTGCCATAGTGGGTCCTGTGTGATAAGTCAGCCTCGTGTTGGTCATGATCACTGGCCGGCCAGTTTACCCCACCACACTGGGGCAGATTAGGACGGTCCAAGTTGGAAGGTTATCGTCCGGCTGGAGAGGTACGTACTCCACCTCTCAGGCCGTAGTCTACACTGGGGACAAATAGGTGTTCAGTGACTAACGTGATCGAGCATAATATTATGGCATTAAGTTCATACTTCCCTCAATTTCCTGATTCTAATTTCTTTCAGCAATTTCGTACATCTTAATGCTTATAAAGCAATTTCACGTGAATGGAAAACTTCTTTATTTGAAACATTTCAGGCTTTTTAAGCTCAAGATATGTAGATTGATGTAGAATTTTAATGTCACCAAAGATTTTCTTTATATAGGGATATATCTGAATGTTTTTGATGCAGTATAGACGAGATGCGTCATATAGTGTAGCAGGAGCTAGACGGAAACTGCACAAGCTAACAACATTTTAATACATTCTTGGTGAGAAATAATTTTGTCATCTGTTACCAGTTTCTAAAACTTTCCTCCCTCTCATCTATCATTTTGGAACTCTGAAAGAGAAACAGTTTATTAGAGGAATTAAACCAATCTGCATATCATTTACGTCCTTAATTGCTCCCGCGATATAATACCTCATGTTTTTATAACTATCAATTTGCTTTGTAATCAGACACTATAAAGCATTTTAATAAGCACTTAATTGCCGCTAGAGCTTGACTGACGAGGGAACCTTCACTGGGGTTCCGTGGGGGCAGGGATGAGGTAACCTATGAAGAACCGACATAACTTTGCCTGAGGCAGGTCTAGCTCGTAGCGCTAACCGTTCACCTCCCACGGGAAAGATGACGGAAAAAAGATCTGATGAAAGAGGAGGAGTGCTGAATGGAAGGGAGTGGATGGAAATTGAAGGGTTATGATAGAGGATGGAAGAATGAAGAAGACTGAACAGCACGGAGGATGGAAGGCAGCCAGTCAGCCTTTGTAGAAGACAGTGAGTGAAATGAGTGAGGCCGTGTACGTGCACGTCAGTACACATGCACTAACGTCAGTACACGTGCACTAAAGTCAGTACACGTGCACTAACGTCAGTACACATGCACTAACGTCAGTACACATGCACTAACGTCAGTACACATGCACTAAGGTCAGTACACGTGCACTTACGTCAGTACACGTGCACTAACATCAGTACACGTGCACTAACGTCAGTTCACATGCACTAAGCTCAGTACAAATGCACTAAGCTCAGTACACGTGCACTAACGTCAGTACACATGCACTAACGTCAGTACACGTGGACTAACGTCAGTACACGTGCACTAACGTCAGTACACATGCACTAACATCAGTACACGTGCACTAACGTCAGTACACATGCACTAAGCTCAGTACACGTGCACTAACGTCAGTACACATGCACTAACGTCAGTACACGTGCACTAACGTCAGTACACATGCACTAAGGTCAGTAAACGTGCACTAACGTCAGTACACATGCACTAAGGTCAGTACACATGCACTAACGTCAGTACACATGCACTAACGTCAGTACACGTGCACTAATGTCAGTACACATGCACTAACGTCAGTACACGTGCACTAACGTCAGTACACATGCACTAAGGTCAGTACACGTGCACTAACGTCAGTACACATGCACTAAGGTCAGTACACGTGCACTAACGTCAGTACACGTGCACTAATGTCAGTACACATGCACTAACGTCAGTACACGTGCACTAACGTCAGTACACGTGGACTAACGTCAGTACACGTGCACTAACGTCAGTACACGTGGACTAACGTCATTACACGTGCATTAACGTCAGTACACGTGCACTAACGTCAGTACACATGCACTAACATCAGTACACGTGCACTAACGTCAGTACACATGCACTAAGCTCAGTACACATGCACTAAGCTCAGTTTACATGCACTAAGCTCAGTACACGTGCACTAACATCAGTACACGTGCACTAACGTCAGTACACATGCACTAAGCTCAGTACACATGCACTAAGCTCAGTACACGTGCACTAACGTCAGTACACATGCACTAACGTCAGTACACGTGCACTAACGTCAGTACACGTGCACTAACGTCAGTACACGTGCACTAACGTCAGTACACATGCACTAACATCAGTACACGTGCACTAACGTCAGTACACGTGCACTAACGTCAGTACACGTGCACTAACGTCAGTACACGTGCACTAACGTCAGTACACGTGCACTAACGTCAGTACACGTGCACTAACGTCAGTACACGTGCACTAACGTCAGTACACGTGCACTAACATCAGTACACGTGCACTAACGTCAGTACACATGCACTAAGCTCAGTACACATGCACTAACGTCAGTACACGTGCACTACGTCAGTACACGTGCACTAACGTCAGTACACGTGCACTAACGTCAGTACACATGCACTAACGTCAGTACACGTGCACTAACGTCAGTACACATGCACTACCGTCAGTACACGTGCACTAACGTCAGTACACGTGCACTAACGTCAGTACACATGCACTAAGCGTCAGTACACGTGCACTAACGTCAGTACACATGCACTAAGCTCAGTACACGTGCACTAACGTCAGTACACATGCACTAACCTCAGTACACGTGCACTAACGTCAGTACACGTGCACTAACGTCAGTACACATGCACTAACGTCAGTACACGTGCACTAACGTCAGTACACGTGCACTAACGTCAGTACACGTGCACTAACGTCAGTACACGTGCACTAACGTCAGTACACATGCACTAAGTCAGTACACGTGCACTAACGTCAGTACACATGCACTAAGCTCAGTACACGTGCACTAACGTCAGTACACATGCACTAACGTCAGTACACGTGCACTAACGTCAGTACACGTGCACTAACGTCAGTACACATGCACTAACGTCAGTACACGTGCACTAACGTCAGTACACATGCACTAACGTCAGTACACATGCACTAACGTCAGTACACGTGCACTAACGTCAGTACACATGCACTAACGTCAGTACACGTGCACTAACGTCAGTACACATGCACTACGTCAGTACACCTGCACTAAGCTCAGTACACATGCACTAAGCTCAGTACACGTGCACTAACGTCAGTACACATGCACTAACGTCAGTACACGTGACACTCTACACTGCACTAAGCATAACATGCACTAACTCAGTACACGTGCACTAACGTCAGTAACGAGCACAACTCATACACGTGCACTAATCATAACACACTAAGTCATACACTCACTAACTCAGTACACTGCACAACGTCAGTCACGCACTAACGTCAGTACACTGACTAACCAGTACACGTGCACTAACGTCAGTACACATGCACTAATCAGTACACTGCACTAACTCAGTACACATGCACTAACTCAGTACCGGCACTAACGTCAGTACACATGCACTACGTCATACACGTGCACTAAGCAGTACAGCACTAACTCAGTACACGTGCACTACGTCAGTACACTGCACTAACCAATGCCAACTCAGTACACTGACTAACGTCATACACTGCACTAAGTCAGTACACTGGACTAAGTCATACACGTGACTAACGTCAGTACACCTGCCTAACTCATACACATGTAACTCAGTACACGCACTAACAGTCAGTACACGTGCACTAACGTCAGTACACGTGCACTAACGTCAGTACACATGCACTAAGCTCAGTACACATGCACTAAGCTCAGTACACGTGCACTAACGTCAGTACACTTGCACTAAAGTCCAGTACACGTCGCACTAACGTCAGTACACATGCACTAAGCGTCAGTACACATGCACTAACGTCAGTACACATGCACTACGTCAGTACACTTATAGTGCACTAACGTCAGTACACTTGCACTAACGGTCAGTACACAGTGCACTAACGTCAGTACACATGCACTAAGCGTCAGTACACGTGCACTAACGTCAGTACACAGTGCACTAACGTCAGTACACGTGCACTAACGTCAGTACACATGCACTAACGCTCAGTACACGTGCACTAACGTCAGTACACGTGCACTAACGTCAGTACACATGCACTAACGTCAGTACACGTGCACTAACGTCAGTACACATGCACTAACGTCAGTACACGTGCACTAACGTCAGTACACATGCACTAACGTCAGTACACGTGCACTAACGTCAGTACACGTGCACTAACGTCAGTACACGTGCACTAACGTCAGTACACGTGCACTAACGTCAGTACACGTGCACTAACGTCAGTACACATGCACTAACGTCAGTACACGTGCACTAACGTCAGTACACATGCACTAACGTCAGTACACGTGCACTAATGTCAGTACACATGCACTACCGTCAGTACACGTGCACTAACGTCAGTACATGTGCACTAACAGTGCCAGTACATGCGCACTAACGTCAGTACACGTGCACTAACGTCAGTACACATTCACTACCGTCAGTACACGTGCACTAACGTCAGTACACGTGCACTAACGTCAGTACACATGCACTAACGTCAGTACACGTGCACTAACGTCAGTACACGTGCACTAATGTCAGTACACATGCACTAACGTCAGTACACGTGCACTAACGTCAGTACACATGCACTACGTCAGTACACGTGCACTAACGTCAGTACACATGCACTAACGTCAGTACACGTGCACTAACGTCAGTACACATGCACTAAGGTCAGTACACGTGCACTAACGTCAGTACACATGCACTAACGTCAGTACACGTGCACTAACGTCAGTACACGTGGACTAACGTCAGTACACGTGCACTAACGTCAGTACACATGCACTAACATCAGTACACGTACACTAACGTCAGTACACATGCACTAAGCTCAGTACACGTGCAATAACGTCTGTACACATGCACTAACGTCAGTACACGTGCACTAACGTCAGTACACATGCACTAACGTCAGTACACGTGCACTAATGTCAGTACACATGCACTAACGTCAGTACACGTGCACTAACGTCAGTACACATGCACTAAGGTCAGTACACGTGCACTAACGTCAGTACACATGCACTAACGTCAGTACACGTGCACTAACGTCAGTACACATGCACTAACGTCAGTACACGTGAACTAATATCAGTACACATGCACTACCGTCAGTACACGTGCACTAATGTCAGTACACGTGCACTACCAGTGCCAGTACATGCGCACTCCCGTCAGTACACGTGCACTAACGTCAGTACACATGCACTACAGTCAGTACACGTGCACTACCGTCAGTACACGAGCACTAACGTCAGTACACGTGCACTAACGTCAGTACACATGCACTAACATCAGTACACGTGCACTAACGTCAGTACACATGCACTAAGCTCAGTACACGTGCACTAACGTCAGTACACATGCACTAACGTCAGTACACGTGCACTAATGTCAGTACACATGCACTACCGTCAGTACACGTGCACTAACGTCAGTACACGTGCACTACCAGTGCCAGTACATGCGCACTCCCGTCAGTACACGTGCATTAACGACAGTACACATGCACTACCGTCAGTACACGTGCACTAACGTCAGTACACGTGCACTAATGTCAGTTCATGTGCACTAACAGTGCCAGTACATGCGAACTAACGTCAGTACACGTGCACTAACGTCAGTACACATGCACTACAGTCAGTACACGTGCACTAACGTCAGTACACGTTCACTAATGTCAGTACACATGCACTAACATCAGTACACGTGCACTAACGTCAGTACACATGCACTAAGCTCAGTACACGTGCACTAACGTCAGTACACATGCACTAACGTCAGTACACGTGCACTAACGTCAGTACACATGCACTAACGTCAGTACACGTGCACTAATGTCAGTACACATGCACTACCGTCAGTACACATGCAATACCGTCAGTACACGTGCACTAACGTCAGTACACATGCACTACCGTCAGTACACGTGCACTAACGTCAGTACACGTGCACTAACGTCAGTACACGTGCACTACCGTCAGTACACATGCACTACCGTCAGTACACGTGCACTAACGTCAGTACACATGCACTAACGTCAGTACACGTGCACTAATGTCAGTACACATGCACTACCGTCAGTACACGTGCACTAACGTCAGTACACGTGCACTACCGTCAGTACACGTGTGTGTCGGCATTCACAAATCACAAGGGGCAGACACGCAAATTGGGTGACATATGGGTTGTTGGTTACAAATGTAATAGATGATTACTAATTGGTTGTAGTTAGCGATCCACACATACGTTAGAAGTGCCAGAAAGTTGCGTCAGATGATGATTATAAAAGGTGGTGGTGGTTGACATCACGTGATGAGCAGGGGAAATACATGTGGCGAATGTGTGACTTGGGTTCTGTAGGGAAAGGTACAGCTGAGTCACCGGTGGGTTGCAAACAGAAACCCAAACATCTCAACAGATAAACATACAACAGACTTCAATCTGCTCTTCCGTTTCCAACTGTCCTTCTCCCTTCACAGGCTCTTATTTTTCTCCTTTAACCACCCAAAAAAAGCACTTTCACTCACTCACACACACACACACACACACACACACACACACACACACACACACACACACACACACACACACACACACACGATGATTGGGATGGGACACTGTCTGCTTGCAAATGATAGAATCTCATTTACAAATGTTTAGTAAGGCATACGTGACGCAATTGACCAAAATAAAATCATGCCTTTCAAGTGTAATCATCTAACCTTAATGAAACACGAAAGGCATACTGAGAGAGTTCACAGAAGAACAACTAAGATGGTCCCTCAGTTAAGCAAGTTGAGCTACAGTGAGAGGCTGAAGGATACAGATTCGTCCTCTTTGGAGAAGGAAAGAGATATAGAGGACCTCGGTACAGCCATCATGCTTTCTAAATCTGTTGGACGACGAGAAATTGAACAGGTCTTCTTCTTGAGATGCAGCGTCAGAATGACTAGAGGCCATGACAAGAAGCTTTTTAGAAAAGACGTAAAGAAGTACTTATTTATTCATTTATTTTAAAGATGATGGATGACTGGAGTAGGCTAAACTAGAAAATGGTTAGTGGCGGCAACTTACAAAGGCTTAAAGGACTATCTGATAGTATAGAAAGTTCATGAGATGTGTCCCTACGAGTGTACACTTCGCTTCACATACTATGCAAATGATTGATTACAAATGGGTAATAGCACATACGTGCAGGCTCAGGCATGTAGTCATGCACACATACACAGTCAAACAAACATGCATAAATACACCCTCATACAAGAATACGCAAACACTGAGATATTGACAGACATACAGGGTAACAGCTAGGTAACCAGACAGAGAAATGGATAAACACATAGACACAGAGAGCAACACATAAACAGGGCACACAGACAGACAGTCAAAGAGACAGGCAGACGAACTGACCGACAAACTGACTGACAGGTAAAGAGGAAAAACAAACATGGTTTCATATATTTCCCTTCTTAAGCGAAGCGCATGAAAGTACAAAGGCTCATAGAGGATACAAAGCAATTTAAAGGAATTCAAACAGCACCAAACCACTAGGTCGCCTCGAGGCTGTTTTTCTGACAGTGGAAGACCTAAGGAACTCATAGATTAGTGAGGCAAGAGTTGGAAGGTATACAGATAATGGTACAAATAACCAACAAGAACTTTATACCTCCGCCACGGAACACATACTGTCATCAGCATGGTACATGACATACACGTCTCTCAATAACATTCTGTGGCTTCTCTCAAATCTGCCAAGTCTTGGCCCGTCCCAAGCCTTGGTGTCATGACAGCCTGTTCTCGGTATTGGCTCAATATCGTACCGCTACCGGAGTTAGACCGGGTTGTAAACTTACGTGCCCGCTCTCGTCTGGCAATTAGCAAAAGCGACAGAGTTATGAGATTGGGCATTTGTCTCGCGCTCGTTCCGTGGTAATTTGCTCAACTGCCTGTACTTTTAAGTTACTAATTAATCTGCCAATTAGTGTCCGGGTATGAAGGAAATCCTATCATCATTCATAAGCGCCAGGAGGTTTGAGGTCGTTAGGATATTCATATTACAGCATTTGCATACCTACTTCCAGTTGTGTGTGTGTGTGTGTGTGTGTGTGTGTGTGTGTGTGTGTTGCTGTTTCCTAGTTGTGCTGTACGGAGAAGGACTTCTACTCTAATGGGGCCCCCCATCTCTCGAACTTTCTCTACTGTCACACAACTTTTTACTCTTCTGTACGCTGTCTACATTCACAGTCCCCTCACTCAGGGTATTCCGTTCACCCACCAGCCTTATACTAGAGAAGTACATTTTAACATTTTCCTAACAGATTACTTGCTTCAATTCATGTTACATCCTCTAACTGTGCTCGCCTTGCATCTTGCGTAGAACTAATCATTGTCAACATCTTCAAACCAGTTTATAACCTTAAAGGTTATGATCAGGTCATCACTTACTCTTCTTTCTTTATTGAGTGACAAGTCAAAATAGGATGTAATATTATCCCTGTAACTCACTTCTCTTAGTATATAGCAAAACCCTCCTTGCCCTCCTCTGGATCTCTCTTATAATGATTGCTTGTGATCCATTATGATTGCTGACCAAATCTGTAAAACATGTAGAATGTGTTGATCTTGTCAATTTATCTTCTTATCCATGAACTTCAACACAGCTCTGATATTTGCCAGCAGACACTTTGTCTATTATTTCCTGGACTATTATTTCCTGCCTGATACAATTTATACTGTGGCCTTCTTTCGCCATATCCCATCCTCATTACTTCACATTCTGTTGTGTAAAATTTCATGAGACATCTATCACACTAATTCTGAAGTTCGTCTTGGTCTATTTGTAATTTAGTGCAATCCTCCATACTCTTTACTTCCTTATTGACTTTGGCATCACCCGCAAACATATTCAGGGAGGAGTCCAATCCTTCTTATAGGTCGTCCACATAGATTAATAACTGTAATGGTTCTCGAGCAATGCCTCAAGCCACTGGTAACCTCAAACTATATCGAAAAGGCTTCTTGAACATATGATCCTTGTTCCTCCTACTAAGATGATCTATACAGCAAAGGAATCTTGATTTTATTCCTGCTTAAAGATGCAGATGCTTTTCTTACCTTCTGTGTGGTGTAGTGTCAAATGGTTTCAGGCAGTCTAGACAAAGGCACACCCTACTCTTTCGTCTATAACAAAGCCCACTCTCTCATAGAGACCCTAGAATTTCATGACATACGAACCCCTTTCTTTATCATGATGATGTCTCTCACTCCAGTAGTTTCTCCTCTGCAAGTCATTTATTTTCTTTCTGATTATCTTTGCCGGTACCTTACTTACAGACCGCGATTCTTGAGAATTGTTTGTTGTTCAGCGAATCCTCTCGGTCAACTTTCCTCAGAGCGGAATAAAGTTTGCCATCTTCCACACCCTTTGACACTTTACCTTTCTCGGGCGACGAATTGAACGACGTTTCGAGTGGTCTGTCAAATGTATCTGTGCACGCCTTCAGCATATATGGTAAGATTTCATCAATATCATTGGCAATATATTATATGTGTCAAGGTCCTTTAGTGATGCTATCTATTTCTTCCATGCTTGGTTCCTGCGTAGCGCTAGGAACAGACGAAGGACGACGACTTTGTGTTCGTATCCACTCATATATAATGCATTGATGTCTGAGCTCCACATCCACAAACAAGCCCAACACACCTTTCTGTGGTTTCCCTGACCGCTTCATGTGCCCTAGTGCAGTCCAGTGGCAGCTTTATCTTATGCATGCTAGCTAGACACATGCCTGCATATTTGGGCCTCATTCATACAAAGTATCTTTCACTTCACCCTACCATCTCATTCACGGTCTTTCCCTACTTGTACCGTCCATTCTGTCACATAAACCTTCATAGTCCGTCTCTCCTAACTTATCCATATATCCAAGTCGTTCCGGCACACACTTTTCAGTACTTTCATACATAGTCTTAGTACCACACGTTCCTCTTATCCTAACACTTCTAAGATGAGCAACCGTTCATACATCACATGTTATTCTCAAGCATTTTAAATCCAACACATCCACCACCGTTGGTACTTTTTTTTTTTGCATATGGCCCATGCCAAGCATCCGTAAAATACCGTCTGGATTAACATACCATCATACAGTTTTGTCAATGCAGATCAGCAACCACTCTTTCCACACACTACCCAGTACACCCAGGATCTCAGCCCCCCCTCACCTATGCTATAGCTTTCCTGAGCTGCAATGGTTCAATTCCCTGCCCTATCCACTTCTAGACATCTGGAACACTCTACTTCTTGTAGATGGTCGCCATTCAAACTCATACTCCAACCAAGCTGTCAGTCTCTTCTGCTCTACTTTATGCTTTTGATTTCATTCACATCGACCCTCAACTTTCTTCACTCACACACTCACCTAAGCTCAGCTCAGAAACCAGTTTTTGCAGTTTCTCACTTGAGTCTACCAGAGCCATGTCAACCACAAACAGCAAATGACTCACCTACCCCCCACTCCTGACACACTGCAGACCCGCCCTTCTCTCCAAGACCTTCGCATTTACCTCCCTCACCACTTCATCCTTAAATAGATGAAAGAGCCATAGTGGCATCACACACCCATGTTGCAGACCCACCCGCACTTGAAACCACTCCTCCTCTCTTTCTACTAGCACGCGCGTCTTAACGTCTTCATATAAATACACTGACTTTATTAGCTCACCTCCCACACCATCTATTAGTAATACCTGCCTTATAATCGCTCCAGACCCATAAACGCCACATGCAAATTCCTTTGTTTCTCTTGAGAGTTTTTCACACAGATCTTCAAAGCAAATGCCTGATCCACAGAGTGGATTGCTTTCATCATCACCTTGAATCTCAACGTCTTCTTTCTCATCATTAGTAAAGCTTTTGCTGGGAGAGTTCCATGAATGATATCCTTTCTTGTGTTAATGTTTGGTCATCCTGTCTTAAACACTTGATGATATCTTGAGTTGTAGCACTTGATATCTCGAAAGCTCTTGACGGAGATTGTTCTTCAGCCTCTCCGATTTTGGCTTTTCTGCTTCACCCTAGTCTCTCATATCTAGCTGCTTCCTCTCTGGTCAGTCAATCACCGTAACTGTTGATAGATCAACCTCTTCTTCCTTACTTACTTAAAGCTATGGCCTTATTGTTATGTTTAGCATTCTTCTTATTTTTTTTTTTCTGTATTTTTCAGCAGTTTTAATACTAAATAATCAACTGTATTCTTATGATGACAATTCGACATTCAGTTCGACGACCCAACACTCATTTCCCCAGTTTTTCAAATCTGTTGTCCTCGTGACTACCTTGTTAACCTGTATTTTGACAGAATCTTTGCCGAGAAACATATGTAAATATAACGCCTCTTGAGACGTATTTCTTCCCGGTTCTCTCACTAGAGTCCCCTTCCAGCTTTTCTATCTCCTTTAGCGCTCTCCCTAGAGTCCCCTTCCAGCTTTTCTATCTCCTTTAGCGGATCTGGAATGTCACCAGTTAGTGTAATATATATAGAACGAATAGAGAATGAAGCAAACATATCTGCATATAAAAAAAACGGATGATTTGTATTCCCACTTTTACTCGATGACAGCTTTCTATAACTGAGAGAATCTGTTTCTTTGCCATCTATTACATAAACTGACAGCTTATCCAGTATTCACTTACGCTATTCGTAAATTATTAGCTCATTTCTTCCCGTTATAAAACCAGTCCGTATTAAAGACATTGTATCAATGTCATGAAAGTTTTGGGTATCTTAGAACCTCTGTTATAACACCGTAGAACTCTCGCCTCTGTTGATAGAACAGTCTTAACTTTCCTTAATCTTACCTCATAGTGCTTGTACCATAGTCTTGGTATTAATCCTGTTGCCGTTTTCATGATTCTTTCTAATTTAGGGAGTTATTTTCATAGTCCAGAGACCAGACCTCTCCCACCTACACAAGATGTGGTCGTGTTAGAAAGTTACAGGGGGATTGGCATAGTGTTTGATGTCTTAAAATAAATTTGTCTTCTTAGGAAGGTTCTAAGATTCCGTCAGCATTTTGAGCCGGGACTGTACTTGGTCTTGTGGATTTTTAGGTAATTGTTGACTCTGCTGCCATGACCTTTCCCCTCCTGGACCGCTGCCGACGTTATTTTTTTTCGAGGAAAGGAACGGTAATGGATGGAAGGAGGAAGGGTAGATAGAAGAGTGTGTTGTCAACTGCTACGTGTGAGATGGCGAGATTGGAACGTGAACTGAAAGCTTGCAGCCAGTGTGGGGATGAGGAAGAAAACAAAAACAGCTACACAGTAGACCTTAAGGAAAATAGAAAAAAAAAAACAGACAAAAAGAGAGAAAGAAAAGAAGAGAATTTGAAAAGAGAGAGTAAGAAAAAGATAGAAAGGAAGAGAATGGGAAGAAAAGAAAGAAAATGAAAAACAGAGAGAGAGAGAGAGAGAGAGAGAGAGAGAGAGAGAGAGAGAGAGAGAGAGAGAGAAGCAATCTTAAATTAGTACTAAACCTCAGCTCTCCTATATACGCAACCCACAAGCTTGGCACACTACCACCTTCATCCTACGCTCTTCATACCTACCTAAGTGAAAGAAACAAGACGCAAAATACTCCATAGCCTAAAAACGATCTGTACGTTCCTCATCCCAGTGTCTGTCTGGTATAGCCAGGTGCATACCTCTTCCAATGCCGCTTCTGTTCTTTGCCCGTACATCTCCTATGATTAGAACAATTTTCATAGACAAGTCGTGAAAGGAGGTGCTCTCTTGTTGGACAGGAATGAGAGAGTAACTAACACTAAGGCCGACTTCATTGTGTGGATTTACATGGTGTCACTTGCAATGTGCACTCAACTGACTGAGGTGGTAAGCTGCAATAGTGGCAAAATCTGATGTTAAGGCCATGGACCGGCATACTTAAGGCGTTCTGCTGCATATCATTATTCCGTTTCGCATTTCTCTTGAATCAAACAAAATTAATTTTCCTGAGAAAGATCGAATCAGCTTTATATACTGATATATTATCAAAAACTTTTTCATTATCATTAATTCACTCGGAAATTTCCGATTTATACGATAATTATATTTAGTCAAATTAGAGATTTTTAGTATAGTTATTTGAAATATTTTTCTTTTCGGTGTCATTTATAATGTGAATACAACAGACTGAAAACAGCCTAAATATCTTTCAATTTCAGTTTACTAATGACCAAATCATGTTCAACAGATATTAGTTCCTTCAAATTTTTCATTTCAAATTAGGCCATTACCATCTGACTTTACTGTTTCGATAAGTTGCAACACCGATAACAGTATTTACCAGATAGTATCGATTGGACTGACAGCAAAAATGTGATGGTAGTTGGAAGAGGGTGGATATCCAGATGGTGGTAAATCTGGCGTGTAGAGTGCGATGACTGTGTGTGTGTGTGTGTCTGTTTAACCATCTTGTGACCCGGTGTTGTCACCGAGACATCATCACCCTTCGGATTACTGTAAGACCTGTGAACCTTCATAATCCTGTAGAAGTCATCCGGTGTAGTAGTCAGGTGAACATCGATATCTCTTCCGTGGGTTATTATTACAAGAAGACGTCTTACCATTCTTTCCTTACATCAGAACCACGGACGAGGCTGCTGCAGGGTAAAAAAACAGAATCATCAAGGAATACCACACATAACTGATCAAGCGACAGATGAGACTGACGGAGTAACAGTAGATTATATCCAGACAAATGTTCTTGAGCAAAAGGTCTTTTTGAGAGCTTACCCTAAACGTAGACTGGGAGGTGGGCAGTGGAAGACCTACTTAACCATATATTTGGAGTTACTTTATCCAGTATTCACGCCAGTATCACTCAGAAACTAGGGCAGGCCGGAAAGATTAATGCATTGAGCGCCCTTCAGATAGGTAGTGCTAAAGGAACCGGGAACGATCTTGCTTGCCATGCTCTGCACCTCCTGTAGGAATTCCTGTTATGTGGTGGATGAGACGGAAGACCACAAGGGGGAGGAATGTGACTACGGAAAGATGGTTAGTTGTGCAGACGTTCCTGAGCTGAAGCGAGTACAAGTGCTTTGGGATCGACGAAAGAAGACGACACGATAGTTGTAAGGTATGTTGATGGCATCAAAGTGGTTCTTCCTGTTTAGTATGTCGTCCATAGTGACACGGAGAACCTTGTTGAACCGCTCTACTTTGAGGAGGCTGGGACCGAGTGGATCACAAAGGGATAGGAATAGGATAGAAGTGTTGTTAAAGAGAATGGCCATGTCTTGGCTTGGTCGATGGTGACGTGATTATCGGTGTGTGTGTATGGTGTGTGTGTGTGTGCGTGTGTTTTGATGATGTTTACTGTACACTTCCAAATTACATGCACGCGTAGGTTCATCAATACGTGTGTTTGATTCAAGTGATAATATAAAAATGTGGAGACGAACAATGCCTCTGGTATCTTGATGACCATTTGTTCCATTGTTTTTAGCTCATCTGAATATCGCTGATATAACAGACATTTAACAAATCTGACGTTTTTATTGCCTCGACCAGCAAGACGACACGACAGCCACCTCCTGACGCTTCTCTGAAGAAAGTGACTGTTATATGGTCAGTCTTCTTTGCGAAATGACAACATAAAGTTGAAAGCCAGCGACGGTCATAAGTATATTACACTTTCACCTAGAATATTTCAATATATATTTCACATAGACTATTCCATATTGATAAAACGTCAGGCAAATCACGCTAGTATTCAGGGTGGAATATCATCAAACTCTTACAAGAACGTCGTGTATACAGATGGTTCCCGTGGCCTCATGTTGTATCACAGGGAGTCGAGAGCGATGGGCTTTCTTCCTTAACTGCCTCGGGGGATAGCTCGTCACAAGACCTTCAGCCACGTCTTATCTGAGGCATTACTCACGTGCATAATGTAGGTGTCCCACCCTCAACGTCGACTCCATGCCAGATGAAACGCATGATACGACAAATGTCAGCAGGACGCTCCCGCTCCTGAGACTACCGTGTTGAACCATCAGGAGAAGAACAATGGTGAATAAAATAGTACTATCTCTTGATCGGGAAGCAGAGCAATAACCACCGCAATGCCCTGTCGGGTTTATCGTTGTCCGAGGATGACGTGGAATGATGATGGCTGCGTCACTCCTCAACAGACCTCTCACACCAAGGGGTTAAAGAAGTTGAGGTAAAAGGCTGCTGCGCTGTCTGCTAGATGACATAACGTGGCACCGGAGCGAGTAAAACAGTTCTCGGTCTCTCCTGCAGACATTATGTGCCATCAGAACATGTGATGCTGTTATGATCCTCTCCTGCAGACGTGATATGATACCACAGGAAAGTAAGAGTTATTGTTTACCTCAGTTACAGACGCATTGTGGCATGAGAACAAGAAGACGAGCTATGATTATCCTCTTTTATAGAAGTGATATGGCACCGTAACAAATAGACCTATTGCTGGCCTCTGCCACATTTGTAATGTGTCAACATAACAGGTGAAACTGTTGCTGTTCTGTGCTACATGACTATTGTGGCACTAGAAGAGAAATCATTGTTGTTCTCCGATACGCAAGTATTAGGGCACCAAAGGTAGTAACACTGTTGCGGTCCCATGCTAAAAACACATTGATACGTCAAAACAATCAGAACTGTTATCATCCTCTGTTTCAGACCTTCTGTCGAATCATCACAAGTTTAAGCGTTGCAGTTACCCGCAGCATACCTAATGTGGCATCAAAACAGGTGGAACTTCTAGTGATGTTATTTGTAATCACAAATGAAACTGTTTTTGTCGACTGCAAGAGACTTAGAACTGCAGCACAAGTAGAACTGATTTTTTTAATTTGTAACAGACATAATGTGGCTACAGAATTAGTGAAACTGTTGTTGTCCTTTGGTAAAACCAAATGATAACATCACAAGTGTTACTGTTTCTGTTTTGTGGTAACCATAGCAAGTGCGTTTGTTGTTTTCTTACATCGTAGGTGTATGGGGCACCAATAGCAAGCTGAACGGTTGATTGGTTAGTAGTTTGGGCTTTATGCCTATCAACTGCCAGGGTCATAAAGGCCGTCAACGTAAGCTACCTCCACCAACCGAAAAATCTTTAACACCTTCTTCAGGTGTTAAAGATAATTCAGAGACCACACACACACACTCACTGTGCTCGTGGTCCATATGTGTAGAGCACTTGCAGGCCTCTGGTGTAGCTGTAAAATGACAACACAACCAGTAGAAAGATATTGCTGTCGTCTCTCACAGATTTATTGCGCGGCCGTAACAAGTGGAACTGTTCCGATCCATTTTTAAACACGAAATTTGGCATTACATCAGCTGCTTTGTTATATTATGACCGTATTTTGTTCTTCATCGACATGATGCTAGATTGGAAGCCCCTTTTTTTTACCTTCTGCTTGTAATATCTCAATGCTAATGTCTGATTGTAAATCTTCTACTTCTAGATTAGAGTCACTTGCAAGGTGATGCCCCCAACACCTCAAGATGATCAGGGTCGTGTTGCGAACGGTGGCATGTGGATATAAACCTCTAACCTTCCTCCCATTACAAGATTTTCATCTTTCTCAATAGGTTCCTCTACCTTACGTAAGGCTTTCGAATCTTTTTAATCTTATCATTTCTGCATTTATGTCTTAGAACCCTTATACTTATCTGATTGACATCAGGAACTTAAGTAACTTCTTCCACATCCCTCCTTGCGAAGTATATAAAAAAGAGGAAACTTTACAGGCAACTCTCAGGTGTTGTCGTTGATGAATTCCCTCTCCCACACGGAGCTAGGGAGGCATGGAGCTTCTTTCTACTCAAGTGAACCACTGTGTGATATGAGTGAATGGATAGAGCCAAACCCGATTACATGTCGTCTCTCCTCACGATAGACGAAGTGAAAGAGAAGCCTTCCTTACGAGTACTCATTAAAGAAAATAAAAGTTGCCGAAAGGCAGGGCTAAGGCTGGCTCAACACAGGAGTGCCTACGGTAACGGAAGAACGAGTCGTGCGACTTTTGTGTTGTTAAATGTTATGTGTGTGTGTGTGTGTGTGAGAGAGAGAGAGAGAGAGAGAGAGAGAGAGAGAGAGAGAGAGAGAGAGAGAGAGAGAGAGAGAGTTTGTAGTGAGTGAAAGTGAGTGTGTGAGTGAATGAGTGAGCAGGATGGTACAGTACTGGGGGTACAAGAACGCTAGTTCCATAACTCGCAAGCGTACAAGCGGCCTTGACCGTTAAGAACGGCTGAACCTTCAAAAGGTAATAAACCTGACCTTTTACTCCTGCCAAGACATCGGTCGACTTCACTTTACCGGGAGCACTGTTGTGGTTCATGATCATTCACTGTACGTGATATACTCCAGCATTGTTCAAGCTGCTCTCCTCTATGAATTGTACTATCATGCTGTTAGATATGCCGTTCAATTATTTACTAATTAGTCGTGTTTCCCTATGAAAATATATAAGAAAAAGTTCTGTGAGTATATTTCTTCAGGTGATGGACGGAAGAGACACCTTAAGCCTTGGATGGGTTAAGGTAACTTATCAGAGCAAGTTTCATTGATCCACACACACTCGCTCTTCTCCGCTACAAGTGCCACCCCACTCCTCTGCTTCCTTAAGAAAATTGTTCTTTACGTTTCTACTAGTACAGTTTGAGAGGTGTTTAAGTATACTAGTTTGCATAAACTGATCCGTTATTCCATAATCTCCAATAGTTACGTCGTCTTTAGCTAATGAAATCGATAATACTGATACGGGACGTTGGTACAATTACTCTAGTGCAGTGAGTTGGCAAGGAGTGCTGGAAATATAACCAAGAATATATAAGGAAGTTTCCCCCCAGTGTTTTCAGTTTTGGCTGGGCGCAGAATGTCATTACCAATGTCATCTCTTTATTCATCATACTATATGAACCAATTATGTTGATGGCCTGATGGCGTGATCAGATAGAAGTACGTGTCAAAGTCCGAGGTCACATAGAGACTGGATATAAATGGTTGTAATATATCACAAGTAGAGAGCTCTCACCACGACGCCTTTACAAATATGAATTGTGGTCCCGACCCTTGGTTAAGAATAGTGACCTCTGACTGTCACCCGTCACCTACCCACCTGTTCTTGTTGGTTGTGACAGCAAAGAGCGCCCCATGGTGATGGTGTCGACAGGAGATAAACGAGGCCGATGTAACATGCAGTTTACTAACGTGCAGCTGACGTACTTCGTTAATCTTTCAAGAACAGTGAAAGCTAATCCAAGGTCCAGTCCCGCCTGGCCGGCAAGCCTATAGACCACCAGTGCCCGCTGCTTCATTCATGAAGCTTCATCACCTGAAATTATGAAACTGCTTTTTTTTTCTTCCTCCCTGTTCCAGCTAATTATAACTATTTACCGCTTCGTTGGGAAATGAGCCAGACCTAACTGAACAAACAGGTCCAGCTGGTCTTGTGTAAATAGGGTCGGTGCGGCGGTGAGGAGATAAAATGAGGGACAGGCAAGTCTCAGCGAGGAGAGGAGACGTGTCCACGGAAAGTCTCACTGAGGAGCTAAGGATACAACATGAGGGACAGTGAGAGAGTGAGGAGAGGAAGTGAGGGACAGACGAATGTCACTGAGGCGGTGGGGAGGTAACATATAAAGACAGGCGCAAGACGAACCACGACTGAGGCTTCTCAAGCTTCCTTCAGCAGTCGACATTTATGAACATAAACCAATTGTTTTCAGAATACAACTTCAGTTGTGTCGAGAAAAAAGAATATCTTTGTGAAAATTCTTTTGTACTTTCACTCCTCTTGTCAAGATAAGACACAAAAAATTACTGATAGTTCAGTCACTAGTTATCTTTAACCATTCCTGATAAACCTTCATTGTAGATGATTCATATATATCCCAGATAGTGATTTGATGATGACAGTATGCAAAGTAGCCTTGCAGCGTTCCATAACTCACTATTGATGGGATTCTTTGTTTGTTTTCTATCTCTTTATTTAGACTGATAATCTAACGACCATTAAGGTGATGCAAAGAGCTGTGTGGATTCTAGATATCCTGATTGTTTCGTCTTATTCAGTGCATATCATTCCCTTCACAGTTTACCTTGATTCCTTGTGTCTTTCTGTTTCATTGTCCCCAGGTCTTTTCATTTCATCAGTCTTCATGTTCTGGTCTTGTTTGACATTTTCAGACACTGCTCCTGCTCCCTATGACCACCAGATATTATTGATGGTCTCTGTACGCTGTGTTAAGGACCGTTAACATTTGCTGAAGTGTCTCTGTGACACTCAGTTAACACCCTTATAATCCGAGCCGTAATTTTATGATCATAACCTCTTCTTTCCTCTCATTGTATTTTTGCTGAGTCGCCTCAACTGAATTGATTTTCTTTTCATGACCTTTGATGACAGTCATGAAATCCCTATTGTCCTTACTCACCTGATACTTCACATATTCTTTGATCTGATTTCTCACGTTCGTTATGGTCTCTAACTATATATCCTTTGATCCTCTTTTTCAGTAATATCGATGGTCTTCAGCTTTATGGTTTATATTGGCTCATTCTTTATTTCTTCCTGTAGCCTCTTGTCTTTTGGTATAATCAAAACAGATTGCTTATGGTACCTCCCCTGTCTGAATGTAGTTAGTATTTGTGATTTAGAAATACAAGTAGAAAATAAAAGAAGATGCATTCTTTGACTAAGCGCGATTTACAACAGGCTTAGCTTAGCCTGGACTGATTGCCTTATCTTAATTTCCTTGTCTTGGCTTATGGTTTCCTGTTTGCTTGGTTTGGCTTTATGGCCCCCTATTTGCCTGGTTTGGCTTATGGCTTCCTGTATGCCTGTTTTATACACTGCTGAACGTCTTCAGTTGTCCCAGGAGTCTTCTAAGAACAACAAATGATCATCTTATCGACTCCAAAACATTTTTCGTTCTAGTTTACTGAACTTTGCACTCGTATTTGATTTGACTTTATGGTCCTCACACCCTCATCGCTATCTTATTGCCCAACTGCCACAGTAAGATATTGTATCCGTGAGGTGTTTCTATGAGTAACAGTTGGTTTTCTTCTTGGCCCAAGCAAAACGTGCGCTGGAGGTGCTCGGTCAGTTGAGCTTCACAGTTGCCAGTTTGGGAATTGATAGTATTCATTCTTTCATTTATTGTCCCACTTGTCCATTGAATTCATTTTATGAACTTCTAAGCTCATTTCATGACAAGTATTCCCGCTACCTTCTGGTTGGTATATTGAATATGTAAAGGTTCCGAAGGGTTTTGTTTAAAAGTTTAAAGAATTATTGTATGTAAAGATTCTTACAGTGGTGAGGTCGAGGAAATTCTTTTATTATATATTTTTTCTCTCAGAAGGAGCATGGAAAGCAAAATGTCCAACGTAGACTTTCGCAAGTATCAACATATTTCACTAAGAATGTATAAGTTCCATGATCTTTTCGAAACTTCAAGAATCATGTAAAATGGGTAGTGTACATTAACCTTTCAGATTTTTTCTCTTTACCGTAATTTCGATGCACAAGTACGGATGTTTGCTAATTGATTATTGAATATACTCGAACAAACTCATTACCGAGTTACATTCATATCACCCTGGTTATACTGTAAAGAAAGACATTCAAAAAGATTCATGAGAAATGGTTAGAAATCCTCCGAAGTTGCCTTTAATGCTTTTGAAGTTGGATCCTTCTTTCTTTCTTTTTTTGGCCATGACCTCAAGTTTTGAATCGTTTCTGATAATACTTATCCAGTATAGCCATGATAACATTGCCAAGTGGAGGAAACTCCATATTTTCACACAAAGAAATGTGTGAAATCAAACAACTTGCCTTTCATAGCTAACTCCACCATTACTATTGACCCTCAGTATTTGTTGCCTGTTTAATGACCCCACGATGTGTGCAAATAGTTTGTGTTCTGCAGCTGAACAGCCTTAACTATCGAGGAGCTTCATCTATGCATCTGTCATCGTCTTTCGATGGCGACACATCTCAAAACGTCTCAGCCATCAACTCTCTGATAGGATGATGACCACTCAGAGTTGGTCATTCAGACGCACCTCTCTATCAGATCCCCATCAGGAGGAAGAGTTTATACCCCTCACGCTCTAACACGGTCCCGCCTCTGGTGGTGAGGGACAAATAAGACAACAATCAGACGTGAGGTCAGGGTGCTGTGAGATGAGTTGGAATGATTAAGTTTTACGATCGTTCTTCAAGTTGGGATCCGCTGTCGCTAGTAGAGGCGTGTACCACTGACGCCTGTCTTGTTCATATTGACCCGCTGTTTGCCTTATCCACCGGTCAGTGGAAAACATTACGAAGGTGGATTATGTTCGACAGACAAAAAGCCACAATGTTATATCACAAGACACGATGATTCATAGCCTAGAAGTATAGTTCATGATATTCATAAGCCATGAATCAACGTGTCAGGCTGTTTCTCGAGGTTTGATCATCACCGTCCTGATAGATCTGGGTGGGGTGGTGTTGTGAAGAAGGGCGTGGTAAGCGGCAACTGATCATAGTGCCCGGTACTATGAGGTACTGAGGAAATATTAACACACAACATCTCGATTCATCAACAAGGCTGTCAGAATTCTTTTATCTAGCACGGCGGTGAAGATCGTAATCATTGATGAACTGGAAGTGAAGCATTGTTAGTGGATACGACAGGGTATTACAACGTCATCTAGGAATCAGTCATGAGTTTCCGTACCAGTTATTATCTGCGAGAATAGATCTCCATCAGCCATGAAGCTACGAGCTGAAACGTTGATTTTAAGTCCTTGACCTGCCATCCACACCCACCCGATCCGGTTCATCCTATGAAGAATTTACCTGTGATGGTCCCAAATAAAAATCCTGGGCATTCAACCCACTAGCCGCCACACGAACCCACCCACCCACCCTTTACCCGCCGTCGTGAGGTTTAGAGTTCAACTATCCAAGGATTTGTGGTGATGAACCTGTAACAGAATGTGAATTCATGGTTACGCAACGCATTTCTGTAGCACCACATCCGACGTGTGGGTCTGAATGTTGTATTAGATTGGTATTCCAACAGCAACAAGTGGATAAAGTGAGTAATATTTTCACAGAGAATTCTAGATAATATTTCATATCTTGCATAGGGTTATGTCTGCGTAGATTTCGTAGGTATAGGATATACTGTTATCCTGCAAACACTATAACTCACTCACATAACCATTGTCTACCCTCTCTTACTTCTCAAGATACTCCTTTGGTTAATGTCATCATCATCTCCATGAAAACAACTATCAAGTTTCTGCATGATACAGCTATCATCGCTTTCAGATCGTTTTATCTTTTGTTATGTTCAGTACCAGAACTCCTGCAGTACTAGAGCTCCTTACCAGAGTTCCTCCAGTACCAGAACTCCTGCTATACTTGAGCTCCTTACCAGAGTTCCTCCAGTACCAGAACTCCTCCAATACTAGAGTTCTTTACCAGAGCTCCTGCAATAACAGAACTCCTCCAATACTAGAGCTCCTCCAGTACTAGAACTCCTGCAATACTATAGCTCCTTACTAGAGCTCTTGCAATACTAGAGCATGTTTAAAGATTAGATATATGCAGCAATTCTTGTTCTTTAGCCTCCAGGTTGATGATTTTGTCCTGAACTCTCTGTGTAAGATAGGCTCCCATCATCCAGAACTACCACGCACTCTAAATCATTAATGAATATGTAAATGTTATTCTGTTGTGAATGAAAAGGGAATAATTATTGTGCCCCTATTTTGTCCATTATGATTCATACAGTTATGAGCGAAAACTATCAGATGGTCGAACAGTCGACTTCGATATAATCTTACGATTCTGAAAACCTGAACATTTCCATAAATGACTGACCAGAATAATAGATTTATTTGATAATGTGAACAAGTAACTCACCCGATAAAAAGAAAGTAATAATTTAGAGTCTCGATTAGGGTTCTCTTCAGTAAGTTCACGTTCTCGTAATGCACTATAATTTCTTGATGTAATGCAGTATTAGAAATGAAGCGCTGTATCGCAGGAACAAACTTCACTCCCTTTACGTAGCTATTGCTTTCGTATCTGCTTTACGTCAAAATAACACACGTGAAATTCCCGTGGAAAGATACATCATACATTCGCCTTTCCGCGAGTAATTTCTTTCAGTAAGACATGTTTAGCGTGAGGTATTCCTCAGTGTACAGTTTTCTTTCTCTGAACCAGTCGTCGACCACACAGGCTCTGAGCACATTAGCGCAAGAAGAGAGCACACATTTGTTGCCGTGATAAGCCGGACGCTAATGCCGCCAGGATCTGATCGCCTTAATTATAGATATCATCAAAGACAAATGGAGGTCGACATCTCATTGGACGTGGTTGAATTTACTGAGCAGCGGCCAGGAGCGGTGCGGTGAGGTGCGACCCGCTAGCTGTTTTGGTGTCTGGTGTCGTATGACCATCTCAGACGCTTCGACGAAAAGCCAGATTTTACCACCAAGCATCATCATCTCCACCCTCGATAAGCCTCCTCCACTGAGCCTCACAGCCGAAGACCAAAGAGCTTATGACACACCACGAAGAGGAGGAGCTTGTTATCGCTACAAACCAGCTGAGCGCCACCTATCGCGTGGGCGAACAAGACTGATCAGTCTTATGGCACTTATGACAGGCAAATAAGGCTGAATATCACGGTTGCTTAGTAACTCTCAAGGCCTCTCTGAATCAGTCGACGCAGGTCAGTAGGATGAGGCCCTTGTTGTTTTCCCACTCGGATTGATCGATAGAGAAGATGCACTTTTTCAGGTATTCTAGTGAAAGATTTCCTGTTCCAGCTATCACCGTGAGGAGTGTCATTGTTCGATTCACTGTGGTTTAAGTCAAAGGAAGCCAAGAAATTCGTCTAAACAGACGATTCTGTCAAGAACAGTACATGAAAACACAGTGATACCTTTTATTACATTATAAATATGATGATTATGATAACAACAGTAATTGTAATAGTGCGATAATAATGATGATAGTAATGATGATGATAATGATGATAATAACAATAATGATAACTGATGATAATTCCTGGTCTAGTACAAGTTTCATGCACAACTGCCCAACAGTCCTGTTTACTGTGCCAGGTAACGCAGCCATGTTGCCTGCAGCATCACTTGCTACAGTGTTGCACTCACCTTGAGGCATGTAACTGCCGTCACCGTCTAACATAAAGCATACAACAATTGTTCATCATAACACATGATAAGCATCAATTGCTCCCAGGTTTCACAAATATTCGGGGTGTAGTATTTTCTGGAGTTAGGTTTCTCATACAAATGAAAGTTTCTTGGGGAAAGCGCATCAGATATATGTTCAGGAGGAGGAGGAGAAAGAGATGGTGTAGTGTGTGTGTGTGTGTGTGTGTGTGTGTGTAAGTTTGTGCAATGGGTGTGAAGTGCCTGCATCTTGGTGGGGAAATGACATAGCAAGTAGCAGTGAGTGCGAGGAATGTAGATGATAGTGATGTTGTGGATGCTGGGTCTATCTGCCATGGTGTGGGGTGTGAGGGATGTGTGTCGCGATGGGTAAATGATGCAGCGGGTGCAAATTACGTACGCAATGTTGAACACGTGTTGCAGCAGGTGCAAGTGCCGCGTGTCATGATGACGAGACATTATGATGGACGTGAGAGATGGGCGTCACCATGTGGATACGGTAGGTGAGTGTTGAGGGGGGAATATGAATCATAGTGAGTTGATGCTATGAGCTTAAGGGATATGTATCATCATGAGGAAATGGAGGGTTGGATGTACGGAATTTGAGTCACAGTATGTAGTTAATGCGGATGGTGTGAGTGTTACGTACCATGAGGAGATATTGTCATGTGTATGATGGTTTTTGCCTCATGATGAGGAGATTTTGTGGTAGATGCTGTGGATGAATGTCAGTGTGGAGATCTTTT
This sequence comes from Panulirus ornatus, assembly GCF_036320965.1. Classification (NCBI taxonomy): domain Eukaryota; kingdom Metazoa; phylum Arthropoda; class Malacostraca; order Decapoda; family Palinuridae; genus Panulirus; species Panulirus ornatus. The sequence continues at coordinate 29,466,742 of NC_092241.1, forward strand.
GGTAAGTATGAGGGATATGCGTTGTGGTGTGGAGATCTTGTAGTAGGTATGAACGGTGTCAGTTACGATGTGGATGACATATACTATGGTTCGATGCTACTGGATACCGTTGTGTTAATCTGATCTCACTCCCGTCTGGTGTTCCTGTAATAAGGTCATACAGCAGGGTACAGGAGATAATATCTTGGTCAGAGGAAGCAAGGGTAAGGGTGGCAGGGACGACATATTTGCGCGAAGAGAGGGAGAGTGGTGACATACCTATGATTGTTGGGGTAGAAGGAGAGTGGCAACACGTTTGAAAACGGGAAAAGGTCTTGGCGATGCACCTTTGTGTGGGGAGGAATGTTCATAACATACCTGAAGCAGTGCATGTGCCTGGAGAAAGTGGAAGTAATAGCAACGAGTATAACAACAGTGGTGCCAGAAATAACCATGCGTGGAGGAAATTGTAATAGGAACATCTTGCGATGAGTAAGTGGTGGTGCTACCACAGTGTGTGGGAAAAATTAGTAGCAATATACTTTCGTAAGGGCCTAAGAGCTCTCACTGGCTGTA